>NC_042980.1:32809870-33109870 GCF_901001165.1 Salmo trutta
GGTGAAACAACGGCGGGGCATATGTTCAGGTACAGCACTATATACTGTATTACTGTTACTATTTAATCCACATGCTTCTTCACAATATATTGGAACTATACTGTAAACAATAAGTAACCAAAATATGTTTTAGAGGGTGATGGTGCTTGATGCTGCTGTGAACCATCACAAGTATATCTTTGTTGATGAAGCAGGTTTCAAACCTCATCGGCCAACGGGCGATCGTCCAAGTGCCTGGAAAACGTGGGGGAAAGAGCTGCACTTCTGCGCAGCTATCTCTGAAGATGTGGTAGGATGTAGGGCATTACTTGAATCCAACAAAGCTGCACACCTCATTGTGTTTCTCAATACAATTGAGCAGGCCTATCAACGTGAAAGGGTCACCTATGTCATTTTGTGGACAATGTCAGGTTCCACCATGCAGAGGTGGTTCTGGCAGTTTTCGGGCCCATGCCTGATTCCTGACCTTATACCTGCCCCCATAATCTTCTTTCCTCAACCCTACTGAAGACTTTTTTTCAGTATAGAGGTGGAAGGTGGAATGAGCGTGCCGCTATTCGTCTGGCCATGGATGAGGCATGCGATGAGATCAATGCAGAACCATGTCAAGCTTGGATTCGCCAGGCCAAAGGGTGTTTCCCATGGTGCATGAACAATGAGGACATTCACTGTGATGTGGATTAGAATTTATGGCCAAATGCTCAAGACAGGCTTGATGCAAATGGATATGTGCTAAAGGGTGTTTCATTTATGTAACTTGTTTTATTTCATTTCTTACAATTGATTACAGACAGTACACGATTGTTGCAATTATATCTGAAAAATATATATATTTTAATGATTGTCTTCATTGATCACAAATTATAGATTTTCTGTCAATTTTGTTGGGCAGTGTAAGTATTGCCTAATGTGAAAACTAATTTATAGTACTGTAGCATATTACTTTCAGCACTTCTAAGGGCGATTTGAAATGCATATCTGCATTCTTTGCTATTGGATTAATTGGTAGTTAAAATGACTAAATTGAAAAGATTTCATTGTGTTTTGGTGATTAAACTAATGTTCTCATTACATTTCACAAACGTATATTTTGAATGGTTGGGTGGTGAGAGATGTTTACAATACCAAGGAATACACAATGACCGGTTGTGAATGAAAGACTGGCTGGTTAAGAAGTGTGACCAGATTGGAGTTTTGTACTAATAGTTGTGAAAATGTACCAAATACTTGTAAAAATGTTACCAAAGCAATTAATAAAAACTAATAGCGAGCGTGAAACTTGCCAACAATTTCCTCCGCTCTTCTCTACCAGAGCGGCAAGGAAATTCTGACAAAGTTTGAGAATTTTTTTCAACAAAAGTAAAAAGACTAATGTTAAGAGTAAAGTAGATATCCCAGGTACCAATAGGCATTAAGATATTGTTTCAAAACAGGATATATTTGGCCTGGCAAAATGGTTTTATACACTGACTGAATGGAAGCTTTTAATTATGAAAAGGCTATTTACTCTGCTGGTCTCGGGAAGAAATTACGAGTCCTCACTGTCCAAGACCGAGTAAAAATGTATCTGACACAGACTCTCAATATGGTCTCGAGTACTACAACGCTGAGTAAAATACTGCTGGGCAGATAGAGAGGAGGGATTCCATGTTACATGTGACAGGGGAAATAGTAACAGGTATTTCATCAGGGCAGTGACAAAATACTGGCCTGTCCAAAAACACTTTGTTCATCATATGGCTTCTAATTCTGCAGTCCTATATCTAACACCTTTCACTCTCAGCACTAGCAAAAAAATAAAAATAATCTTCAATTCAGTTAAACATTTTGTCAGACATATCTTTATCATTAGTTCAACATAACAGTATGCCAAAAAATATTCAGGAATGTTTACAATTATTGTATGCAATCAACATAACCACTGTTCCACTCTCGTTAAAGTGTTAATTTATCCACAGGCCTAAGCTGGAAGGTGGGTAAATCGTTGGTTGAGTAGTGACCCTGGCTGAGTGTGTAGGGATTTGGGGTTGGTTCTGATGTTCTGGGGTATTGAGGAGCAGGGGCGCAGCATCACTGGATCAACCTGTGACATCAGCACACCGGTCTGCAGAGCACGAACTTCCACACCCCTCCCTGACCACCAAAGAGAAACATCTTTTGACTGTCCCACTTTAGGGTGTATTAGCATGTTGCTATGGCGTTCTGGTGTGAGGAATTACTGTGGTGATCGCCAGGCAGGGGGTGTGTCAACGGTCCAGTGAGCGTTTCTGCATGGCCTCAGAGACGGCAGTCCTCAGCATTGTGATGACAGAGCGAGGGTCGTCGCTGCTCACCACCGCACTGCCCGACACGATCATGTTAGCGCCCGCCTACCAGAGACGCACACAGAAAGATAAAACACACACCGTGAACGCCCATGGATGGACACAAGCAACGAGACAACGCAGTTAAGCACCAGGGCCCAAGGGGGCATGGTATGGGGAGGCATGTACGCACCTCAGCACACTTGTGGATGGTAGAGGGACCTACTCCTCCGTCCACCTCAATGTCCAGAGAGGGAAACTGACTCCTTAGCCAGCTAACCTAGACAGAAACAGAGACAATGGAATGTCAATGACATGCCCCACATGTCCAAAACAGACACGGCTAATATATACAATCAAACCACACAAATCCACAGACCGTGAGAATCAAACAAAACAGAGAGACACACAGAGAACCCCTCTAACACATTGATCAGATACAACTTCAAACTACGTGTCACTTACTTGCAACAAGTAAATAGCATTATTAAAATGTCTCATTCATACTCAGATGACACAATGTCAACTGGGGATATTGTAACAAACCTCTGCATTCAAAAAAACTGAGTGACCTTGTGTATAAAACAGATTACAGATGACAAAGAATATTTTTCATGCAGCTTATCAGACACATGCTCTCTAGTGAGATATAAACATAAGTCACAAAATAACACATAGGCTGCGTTTACACAGGCAGCCCAATTTTGATATTTTGCCCAATTATGGCCAACAGATCTGATCTGATTGGTCAAAAGATCAACTAGTGGCAAAAAAACAGAATTGGTTGGGCTGCCTGTGTAAATGCAGCCTGATAGACAGACACACAAACACAACACACTACCTTGGGCATCATGTCCTCCATGAACTTCTGGCCTCCAAAGCCAGGCTCCACAGTCATGACCAGTGCCATGTCAATCTGTCCTGCCCATGGGGCCAACTCCTCTACTGTGGTCCCAGGCTTTATGGCCAGGCCCACCTACAACCCACACACACAGTGTTACATTACCGTACATGGGTGAGGACGCACAACTGTTAGACAACATAGTTGTGAACTTTCTCTGACTGTGTGTGTGGATCTGTGACCATCCATTTCTCTCACTCTCTGACCTCCAATATCAGGACCTCACCTCTGGTCTCTTCTCTCTGTCTCACCTTCACGCCACTCTGTCTCACCTTCACGCCACTCTGTCTCACCTTCACGCCACTCTGTCTCACCTTCACGCCACTCTGTCTCACCTTCACGCCACTCTGTCTCACCTTCACGCCACTCTGTCTCACCTTCACGCCTCTCTGTCTCACCTTCACGCCACTCTGTCTCACCTTCACGCCACTCTGTCTCACCTTCACGCCACTCTGTCTCACCTTCACGCCACTCTGTCTCACCTTCACGCCACTCTGTCTCACCTTCACGCCACTCTGTCTCACCTTCACGCCACTCTGTCTCACCTTCACGCCTCTCTGTCTCACCTTCACGCCTCTCTGTCTCACCTTCACGCCTCCACCTTCACGCCACTCTGTCTCACCTTCACGCCACTCTGTCTCACCTTCACGCCACTCTGTCTCACCTTCACGCCTCTCTGTCTCACCTTCACGCCACTCTGTCTCACCTTCACGCCTCTCTGTCTCACCTTCACGCCACTCTGTCTCACCTTCACGCCACCCTGTCTCACCTTCACGCCTCTCTGTCTCACCTTCACCGCCTCTCTGTCTCACCTTCACGCCTCTCTGTCTCACCTTCACGCCACTCTGTCTCACCTTCACGCCACTCTGTCTCACCTTCACGCCACTCTGTCTCACCTTCACGCCACTCTGTCTCACCTTCACGCCACTCTGTCTCACCTTCACGCCACTCTGTCTCACCTTCACGCCACTCTGTCTCACCTTCACGCCTCTGTCTCACCTTCACGCCTCTCTGTCTCACCTTCATCTGTCTCACCTTCACGCCTCTCTGTCTCACCCTTCACGCCTCTCTGTCTCACCTTCATACCACTCTCTCTGATCTCCTTAATGAGGTTTCCAGCATTAGTAGTGGTCTCCAGGTGGAACGTGTACTGATTAGCTCCTGCTGCTGCCATGGGTTTCACCCACTGCTCCGGCCTCGACACCATCATGTGCATGTCTATAGGAGAAACACACACACATACTTTTGAGATGGCTACTATGCAAAGCTGAACAAACCATAATCCTACTTAGAACAAAGTATTATGGTGGCACCAGTGTCAGTAATAATGGTAGCTGTGGTCAGCACATCCAGCTAGAATAAATAGGGACTGGTCAATGTGTTGTCATACAGGGCGGCTGGTAGTTCTTAACTGACTTGCCTAGTTAAATAAAGGTAAAAAAAATTAACAACAGGGACATATTGTAACCATATCAGAGTAAGGTTGTGTTACTGACCAAAGAAAGGGTCTGGCCCCACGCAGCTCCTCAGGCACTCCACCATCGGATGGCCAAAGGTGATGTTGGGGACAAAAATGACTTCAGGGGAACAAGAACACAAATCATTATCCTCAGTGTAACTGATTCTACTCCAGTCACGTTGATGCAAGACAGGATGATCATAGCACTCATTCAGCCATGTTTGTTTATGCGCTAGCTAACTATTAGTGCTGAATAAACAAACTGAAAAAAGATAAGTAAACTGTGGGATGTCGTAAACAGAGTTGCAGAATGTTATGCAATGTGGACTGGTATGTGCAATCTGCCATGATGTTGACATCAACCCATAATGACTTTTAGCTTGACTTCTAACAATATATTAACACAAGTCAACAAAACAGCAGTGATTGCTACGTTAACTAAAATGTGCATGCATTCACAGTGTTACAGCTAGCTAACGTTAGTTAACTGCCTGACTTGTAATTTCTATTGGACTGAGGCTATGCTAGTTAGCTAGCGTGCTTCTCTGGATTTGTTCACACCGTCCATAACGTCGAGGTGCAGGTAGTCAGCTCCGCACTCCATCATTCGGACGCATTCACGGCCCAGGCATGCGAGGTCACTGCTGAGGATGGACGGGCCAATCTTTGCGCTGTAAGACATGTTGAAGGTCTCTGCTCTGTGTGCCTCGATTGCAGTTCAAGAAGTACTCCAACGTGCGAGTTTGCTACTTCCGTGTTCAACGCTGCTTTCAGAATAAAAGTTCAAACACCTCGAATGTTGCTGTTCCAAAAGTTGCCACTGGATGGCGTATAAATAATTTTTTTACATTTAGGTCATTTAGCAGACGCTCTTATCCAGAGCGACTTACAGTAGTGAATGCATACATTTCATCAATTTCATACATTTTTTTTCTGTGCTGGCCCCCCGTGGGAATCGAACCCACACCCTGGTGTTGCAAACACCATGCTCTAACCAACTGAAGGGACACCACTTTCACATATTTCCTGTGTTGAAAAATTACTTTATATTGCCCACACAGCGCATATATTTTCTTAGCTGGCTGTAAGATTTAGTGGGCAGGGCGTTTGACTGAAGGTTTACAGGGAGAGATGCGCTGGGTTGGGTCCCATCCCTGAGAATGTGGGGGACCGTCTCAGTGTGTGTGAGAACATGGCAGCCCCTTGAGAACAGGAGACAGGGCCAAGGTCAATGGTCACACAAAGTACTGTGGGAGAGACCAATACTACCTCTATATAGGCCTCTTGCCTCTTATTCTCTATATCTTTCTCTCCTCTCTCTCTTTCACACACCACACACACACACACACGCACACACACACACACACACACACACACACACACAACACACACATTTTTGTATAAAGAGTTTTGACTCTGTGCCTTTCTGTGGTCAGAGGCTTGCTTTTGGAGTGGTTAAAGGTTATGAAGAGTTCATCCGTAGTCCAACCTCCAACTTTTCCATGATTTATAAGAATGTGAAAAATGAATCCCTGGTATCTTCCAGCAAACATTTCTGTGGCAACTAAGGCCCATCACATCCCATGAGGGTAAACACCAATGTGACATTAATGAGTTTGGGCTGCGGGTCGCGTTTTCTGCTGTAGAGGATGATGGCGTGGTATGCACCAGGGGACAGGAAGTAATATGTTATTCTCAAGTTGGCATGAGTTAGAGTAGTGGTTGTCATGGTGAATGGGAGCCTTAAGTAAGACGCCCTGAGGAGAGCTGTAAAGATTTAGGATACAAACAGCCTCTACACACACACACACACAGTTTGTGTACACTACACACACACACACACACACACACACACACACACAACACACACACACACACACCACACACACACACACACACACACACAGGCCCTCAGCAAGGTTGGAAGTGATACACTTACACTGTGTTTGTTTTAGATGTCCGTCTGTCCACACATAACTTACAGGCCGCCATATCATCACTCCATCTAAAACATCTCTCTCTCTCAGGGCGCCATCTTGAGAGCTTTAGAGGTGATAAAGTAGTGTCCTGCAGGGGTACATGAATGCCATTTGTAAAGAGCCCAGGCAGGGTTGTCGTGAATACAAATCTACCTATCTACTCTATAATATATACTGCTCAAAAAAATAAAGGGAACACTAAAATAACACATCCTAGATCTGAATGAAAGAAATAATCTTATAAAATACTTTTTTCTTACATAGTTGAATGTGCTGACAACAAAATCACACAAAAATAATCAATGGAAATCCAATTATCAACCCATGGAGTCTGGATTTGGAGTCACACTCAAAAAATTAAAGTGGAAACCCACACTACAGGCTGATCCACTTTGATGTAATGTCCTTAAAACAAGTCAAAATGAGGCTCAGTAGTGTGTGTGTGTAACCGATGTGAAATGGCTAGTTAGTTAGCGGTGGTGTGCGCTTAATAGGCATTTCAATCAGTGACGTCACTCGCTCTGAGACTTGAAGTAGTCTTTTGTGGCGCATGTGTACGATGCTTCGTGGGGTGTCATTTGTTGATGTGTGCAAGGGTCCCTGGTTCGAGCCAGGTTGGCGCGAAGAGAGGGACGGAACCTACACACTGGTTACATGTGGCCTCCACAAGCCTGTATGAACCTCCCTACAACGCCTGGGCATGCTCCTGATGAGGTGGCGGATGGTCTCCTGAGGGATCTCCTCCCAGACCTGGACTAAGAAATCATCTGCCAACTCCTGGACAGTCCTGTGGTGCAATGTGGGCGTTTGGTGGATGGAGCGAGACATGATGTCCCAGATGTGCTCAATTGGATTCAGGTCTGGGGAACGGGCGGGCCAGTCCATAGCTTCCATGCCTTCCCCTTGCAGGAACTGCTGACCACATCCAGCCACATGAGGTCTAGCATTGTCTTGCATTAGGAGGAACCCAGGGCCACCGCAACCACATATGGTCCTCACAAGGGGTCTGAGGATCTCATCTCGTACCTAATGGCAGTCAGGGTACCTCGGCGAGCACATGGAGGGCTGTGCGGCCCCCCAAAGAAATGCCCACCCACACCATGACTGACCCACCGCCAAACCGGTCATGCTGGAGGATGTTGCAGGCAGCAGAACGATATCCCACGGCGTCTCCAGACTCTGTCACGTCTGTCACATGTGGCTCAGTGTGAACCTGCTTCATCTGTGACGAGCACAGGGTGCCAGTGGCGAATTTGCCAATCTTGGTGTTCTCTGACAATGCCAAACGTCCTGCACGTGTGTTGGGGTTGTAAGCACAACCCCCACCTGTGGACGTCGGGCCCTCATACCACCCTCATGGAGTCTGTTTCTGACCGTTTGAGCAGACACATGCACATTTGTGGCCCGCTGGAGGTCCATTTTGCAGGGCTCTGGCAGTGCTCCTCCTGCTCCTCCTTGCACAAAGGCGGAGGTAACGGTCCTGCTGCTGGGTTGTTGCCCTCCATAGCGGCCTCCTCACACGTCTCCTGATGTACTGGCCTGTCTCCTGGTAGCGCCTCCAGGCTCTGGACACTACGCTGACAATCAGCCAGGAAGCATAGGAACGGAGAGTGGGTCTGTGGTCACCACCTGCAGAACCACTCCTTTATTGGGGGTGTCTTGCTAAGTGCCTATAATTTTCAACCTGTTGTCTATTCCATTTGCACAACAGCATGTGCAATTTATTGTCCAATCAGTGTTGCTTCCTAAGTGGACAGTTTGATTTCACAGAAGTGTGATTGACTTGGAGTTACATTGTGTTGTTTAAGTGTTCCCTTTATTTTTTTGAGGCAGTGTATTTGTTTCTCTGAGGTTAAGAGGGCTTGCCACTGGGCACAGACGTCAATTCAGCGACTATTCACATAGTTTCACGTCATTTCAATGAAATGACGTGGAAACACGTTGATTCAACTAGTGTGTGCCCAGTCAGTTAATGTTCTTGACTTTACATGAGGTGACATTGTAAAATGGTGCACTCGGCGGTGGAGGTTTTAATGGGAAGGCAGACAAGATTCCTGGTGCAACTGCCCAGATTGAAAGCTTTTTGTACATGTATTTACAACAAAAAACACAGGATGACAAATTGAAAGAGGAACACATCCTGCACCGCACACAACTGCAGGGCTCTCCAGAGGGCGGAGCGGTCTTCCCAACGCATCATCGGGGGCCACACTGCCTGCTCTCCAGGACAGCTACAGCACTTGATGTCAAGGAAGGCCAAAAGATCATCAACGACATCAACCACCCGAGCCACGGTCTGTTCATACCCGCTATCATCCAGAAGGCCAGGTTAGTAAAGGTGCATCAAGCTGGGGACCGAGAGACTGAAAAGCAGGCCTCTGTCTCAAAGCCATCAGACTGTTACGGTGCATACGGTTATTATTCAAACCCCTTCACTTTTCCACATTTTGTTATATTACAGCCTTATTCTAAAAAGGATTAGAATATATTTTTTAATCATCAATCTAGCACAATACACCATAATGACAAAACAAAAACAGATTTTTTAAAAAGGGTTTGCTAATTGATTAAAAATAGCGATTACAGGCCTCAAGTATTCGTGGGTATGATGCTACAAGCTTGGCGCTCCTGAGTTTCTCCCATTCTTCTCTGCAGATCCTCTCAAGCTCTGTCAGATTGATAGGGAGCGTCGCTGCAACAGCTATTTTCAGGTATCTCCAGAGATGTTCGAATCTGGTTCAAGGCCGGGCTCTGGCAGGGCCACTCAAGGCTATTCAGAGGCTTATACCCGAAGTCACTCCTATGTTATCTTGGCTGTGTGGCTTAGGGTCATTGTCCTATTGGAAGGTGAACCTTCGTTCCAGTCTGAGGTCCTGAGCGCTCTGGAGGCAGGTTTTCATGAAGGAGCTCTCTGTACTTTGCTCCGTTCATCTGTCCCTCGATCCTGACTAGTCTCCCAGTCCCTTCCTCTGAAAAACAGCCCCACAACATGATGCTGCACCCACCATGCTTCACTGTAGGTGTGGTGCCAGGTTTCCTCCAGACGTGAGGCTTGGTATTCAGGCCAAAGAGTTCAGTCTTGGTTTCATCAGACAAGAGAATCTTGTTTCCTATGGTCTGAGAGTTCTTTAGGTGCCGTTTTTGCTAACTCCAAGGCAGGCTGTAATGTGCCTTTTACTGAGGAGTGGCTTCCGTCATGCCACTCTACCATAAAGGCCTGATGGGTGGAGTGCTGCAGGAGATGGTTATCCTTCTGGAAGGTTCTCCATCTCCACAGAGGAACTCTGGAGCTCTGTCAGAGTGACCAGTGGGTTCTTCGTCACCTCCCTGGCAGAGGTTTGTAGTCAGGTCAGAGTCAGGCAGATACAGGACTGTAAGGCAGGCTTGGGGTCAGGGCAGGCAGAAGGTTCGTAGTCAGGTCAGAGTCAGGCAGGATACAGGACTGTAAGCAGGCTTGGGGTCAGGGCAGGCAGAGGTTCGTAATCAGGTCAGAGTCAGGCAGATACAGGACTGTAAAGCAGGCTTGGGGTCAGGGCAGGGAGAAGGTTCGTAGTCAGGTCAGAGTCAGGCAGATACAGGACTGTAAGCAGGCTTGGGGTCAGGGCAGGCAGAGTTCGTAGTCAGTCAGAGTCAGGCAGATACAGGACGGGCAGGCAGAATGGTCAGAACCGGGAAAACTAGGAAACAAACACTTGAGATACAGGAAACTGGGAAAGCATGCTGGTAAGACAAACGAACTAGGCAACAGACAAACACAGGTATAAAGGAACAGGGGGATAATGGGCTGGACACATTTTTATATTTACGTCATTTAGCAGACGCTCTTATCAAGAGCGACTTACAGTAGTGAATGCATACATTTCTTTTTTTTGTACTGGTCCCCCGTGGGAATTAAACCCAGAACCCTGGCGTTGCAAACACCATGCTCTACCAACTGAGCCACACGGGACCACGCCTGGAGGGGGTGGAGACAAGCACAAAGACGAGGGAAACCGATCAGGGTGTGACACTTGGTGGTTCCAAACTTCTTCCATTTAAGAATGATGGCGGCAACTGTGTTCTTGTGGACCTTCAATGCTGCAGAAATGTTTTGGTACCTTCCCCAGATTTGTGACTCGACACAATCCTGTCTCGGAGCTCTACGGACAATTCCTTTGACCTCATGGCTTGGTTTTTACTCTGACAGGCACTGTCAACCGTGGGACCTTATATAGACAGGTGTGTGCCTTTCCAAATCATGTCCAATAACTTGCATTTACCACAGGTGGACTCCAATCATTGTAGAAAAGAGTAAAAATAAAGAAAAAACCCATTGATTGGTACTGTATACAGTTGAAGTCGGAAGTTTACATACACCTTGCCATATACAGATTAAACTCTGTTTTTCACAATTCCTGACATTTAATCCTAGTAAAGTTCCTGTCTTAGGCAGTTAGGATCACCACTTTATTTTAAGAATTGAATGTCAGAATAATAGTAGAGAGAATGATTTATTTCAGCTTGTATTTCTTTCAATCACATTCCCAGTGGGTCAGGAAGTTTGCATACACTCAATTAGTATTTCGTAGCATTGGCCTTTAAATTGTTTAACTTGAGTCAAACGTTTCGGGTAGCCTTCCACAATCTTCCCACATATAGTTGGGGGAATTTTGGCACATTCCTCCTGACAGAGCTGGTGTACTGAATCAGTTTGCAGGCCTCCTTGCTCGCACACACTTTTTCAGTTCTGCCCACAAATTTATATAGGATGGAGGTCAAGGCTTTGTGATGGCGCACTCCAATACCTTGACTTTGTTGGCCTTAAGGCCATTTTGCCACAACTTTGGAAGTATGCTTGGGGTCATTGTCCATATTGGAAGACCCATTTGCAGCCAAAGCCTTAACTTCCTGACTGATGTCTTGAGATGTTGCTTCAAATATATCCACATATTGTCCTTCCTCATGATGCCATTTATTTGGTGTAGTGCACCAGTCCCTCCTGCAGAAAAGCACACCCCACAACATGATGCTGCCACACCCGTGCTTCACGGTTGAGATGGGTGTTCTTTGACTTGCAAGCCTCCCCCTTTTTCCTCCAACATGATGGTGGTCATTATGGCCAAACAGTTCTATTTTTTTTTCATCTGACCAGAGGACATTTCTCCAAAAAGTACAATCTTTGTCCCATGTGCAGTTGCAAACTGTAAGTCTGGCGTTGTTTATGGCGGTTTGGAACAGTGGCTTCTTCCTTGCTGAGCAGCCTTTCAGGTATGTCGATATAGGACTTGTTTCACTGTGGATTAGATACTTTTGTACCATGTTTCCTCCAGCATCTTCACAAGGTCCTTTGCTGTTGTTCTGGGATTGATTTGCACTTTTCGCACCAAAGTACGTTTATCTCAAGGAGACAGAACGCGTCTCCTTCCTGAGTGGTTTGATGGATGTGTGGTCCCATGGTGTTTATACTTGCGTACTCTTGTTTGTACAGATGAACGTGGCATCTTCAGGCGTTTGGAAATTGCTCCCAAGGATGAACCAGACTTGTGGAGGTCTACAATTTTTTTCTGAGGTCTTGGCTGATTTCTTTTGATTTTCCCATGATGTCAAGCAAAGAGACACTGAGTTTGAAAGTAGGCCTTTAAATACATCCACAGGTAGACCTACAATTGACTCAAATTATGTCAATTAGCCTATCAGAAGCTTCTAAAGCCATGACATCATTTTCTGGAATTTTCCAAGCTGTTTAAAGGCACAGTCAACTTAGTTTATGTAAACTTCTGACCCACTGGAATTGTGATGCAGTGAATTATAAGTGAAATAATCTGTCTGTAAACAATTGTTGGAAAAATGACTTGTGTCATGCAGAAAGTAGATGTCCTAACCGACTTGCCAAAACTATAGTTTGTTAACAAGAAATTTGTGAAGTAGTTGAAAAACGAGTTTTAATGACTCCAACCTAAGTGTATGTAAACTTCTGACTTCAAATGTTTATATATATTCACACTCCGGACTCCGACATTGCTCGTCCTAATATTTATATCTTTCTTAATTCCATTCTTTGACTTATAGATCTGTGTGTATTGTTGTGAATTGTTAGATATTACTGCACTGATGGAGCTAGGAACACAAGCATGTCGCTACACCCGCAATAACATCTGCTAAATATGTGTATGCGACTAATAAAATATGATTTGATTTGAAAATATATTAATGACTCAAAATACAGCTAGCTAGCTACAAATTCTAACGTGTATTTCTAACATAAAGAGCATTGGAAATCAACACAAACATTCAATCATTAAATGTGCTTTCCCATAATCAATAATCTGCTCCCTTAATGTATGGGTTTTATTAATAAGGCATCTCAGAATTATAAGGCATGAACAATTGACACCATTCTGTGACAGACATTGCTAAGAACTGAGCATAAACTTCATGTTCTTTTCTGTTTGACGGTAGGTTATGACCCGATGCGGCACCTCCGCTTGACAACGCTTCACTTCCAAAGATTGGCCGCTTCGTGGGCGTGGGTATTGGCATGAACCTATTCAAGTAATTAAGTTGTCACGACTTCCGCCGAAGTCGGTCCCTCTCCTCGTTCGGCGGTCGACGTCACCGTCTTTCTAGCCATCGCTGATCCACCTTTAATTTTCCATTTGTTTTTGTCTTGTTTTCCCCACACACCTGGTATTCATTTCTCTCATTACATGTCGTGTATTTAATGCTCTGTTCCCAGGCCATGTCTGTGTGTGTAAGTGTTTATTGTTGAGCTTGGCACGCTTTCCGGCTGGTTTGCTTCGGTTTATTTTATTACCCGTAGCTTTGTGGCAGCCTGTACTTGTACTTGTGTTTTAGTACTTTTGTGCTGCCTCACTGGTTTCGTTGGGCATTTGTTTTGTGATGCAGTTGCGTTCTGTGCAAATGAGTGCCTTAGTAAAGTGCTTTGTCCACTCATCTCTGCTCTCCTGCGCCTGACTTCGATGCACCAGCTACACTCACCTCTTGACACTGCTGGCACATCCTTGTATGCCTTCCTTGTATGTGTACTTAAGTTAGCAAATGTTGTATACAACAATACAATTAAAAATCACACACAATGTAAGCTACAAACTTATTACAACCGCAGCAGACCAGTCCTGCGACTGAAGGTATGCTGGGTGTGCAAGGTTCTGTTCCACCGCAGCACTAACACACCTGAGTCAACCTATCAAACCTAATGAGTTGATAATGTGTATTATTGCTGGAATAGAAGTCTGCTCACCCAGTAGATAAGGGATCAGTGGCGCAAGGTTGGTCACCTCTGGTATAGACTTTGTTTTCCCGAAATGCTTTAGTAATAATAGCCTACTTACTAAAATGTCTAACATTTACAAACAAATTAGCTTATTTTTACATTTTGAGATTATATGTTGATTCATAACATTTTTATTGAAAGTGAAGTGTTTAAACTTGTTTTAATTGTTAACTTAAAAACATTATTCAAGATGAACTAGTGTCAATGTTCATTAATCACAGATCCCAATTCTACAATAAGAAGTTATGAAGGGGATCTGTGTTGCTTTCTCATATGAACCATACATTTTTGTCCAGTTGTGAGCTCTCTATAAGGGCACAAGGCGAGACCCAAATGCAGACACAGGAGGCAGATGGTTGAGCTCCGATATTTATATGCAAAAAGGGTAGGCAAAGTCAGGTCGGGGACAGGCGAGAGTTCATAACCAGGTCAGAGTCCATACAGTACCAGGCGATAGGCAGGCTCGAGGTCAGGACAGGGGCACCACCTGGCGTCCTATCTGGGCGCATACCTGGTTGACCAGGCTGTCGGCGGTGGAAGTTGACGATGAATGCTGGATCCAGGATGTCTCTAGCAGGAACCCAGCACCTCTCCCCCGGGCCATAACCCCCCAGTCAACCAGGTACTGGAAACCCCTGCCCCGTGGTCAAACACCCAGGAGGCGTTTCACCATGTAGGCCGGATGGCCCTCGATGACACAAGAAGGAGGGTGGGCATGGAGACAGAAGACAAAGGGCTGTGAGGCACGGGCTTAATCCTAAACACATGGAAAGTAGGGTGAATACGGAGGGTACGGGGTAACAAAGACGGACAGCAGTGGAGCTAAGGACTCTATAGATGGGAAAAGGGCCAATGAAACGGGGACAGTTTGCGAGAATCCACCAGAAGGGACAGATCCTGTGTGGAAAGCCATACCCTCTGTGGTAGCGGGGAGCTGGAGTCCGGCGGCGGTCCGCTGGTCGACGATACCTGGAGTTGGTCTTGAGAAGTTCTGCCCGAGCTCTTCTCCAGGTACTTCGACAGCGGCGGACAAAATCTGGGCCGAGGGTACGTTGACCTCCTGCTCTTGTTCTGGGAAGAGCGGAGGCTGATACCCCATAGAGCCTCAAAAGGGGAGAGTCCCGTGGCTGAACAGGGAACGGTGTTCCGGGCATACTCCACCCAGACCAGTTGTCGGCTCCAGGTAGTGGGTTGGTTGAGACCAGGCATCTTAGGGTGGTTTCCAGGTCCTGGTCAGCTCACTCCAACTGGCCGTTGGATTAGGGATGGAATTCGGTGGACAGGCTGGCCGATGACCCAATAAGGGTGCAGAATGCCTTCCAGAACTGAGGCGAGAACTGAGGACCCCGGTCGGAGACCATGTCCACCGGGAGTCCATGGATCCGGAAGACGTGCTGCACCATAAGCTGGGCCGTCTCCTTGGTAGAGGGTAGTTTGGAGAGAAGGATGAAATGGACAGCTTTGGAGAATTGATCCACTACCATCAGAATGACAGTTGTTGCCATCAGACGGGGAGAACCCAGTGACAAAGTCCAGAGAGATATGGGACCAGGGACGATGAGGGACAGGTAGTAGCTGAAGGAGGCCAGAAGGAGCTTGCCATGGAGTCTTGTTCTGAGCACACACAGTGCATGCTGCGACAAAGGCAGAGATGTCAGGAACCATTGTGTGCCACCAGAAACGTTGTCAGGGGAAGGCTAGGATACGACGGGAACCTGGATGACAGGTCAGCCTGGAGGAATGAGCCCCTTCCAGGCCCCGGGACTGGACTGAGTTAGGAACAAACAACCAGTTAGCCGGGCCCCCTTCAGGTTCAGGCTGGGAACGTTGTGCCTTGCGGACCAAGGTTTCAATACCCCAACCCACTGAAGTCGCAAGGCATGGGGTAGGGAGAATGGTTTCGGAGACTAAGGGTGTGGCAGAGGAACTGTATAGGCGGGAGAGGGCATCAGGCTTCACATTTTTGGACCCTGGGCGGTAGGAAACGTAAAGTTGAATCTAGTGAACAATAAGCCCACCGGGCCTGCCTGGAGTTAAGGCGCTTGACCGTACGAGAGATATCCAAGTTCTTATGTCGTCCAAACCAGAATGGCTGTTCTGCTCCTTCCAGCCAGTGCTTCCACTCTTCCGCGCCATCTGACCACCAGGAGTTCTCGGTTGCCTACACCGTAGTTCCTCTCTGCAGGATTGAGACGATGGGACAGGAAGGCATAGGGATGGAGCTTTTGGTCCTGGGCAGATGGTTGGGGACAGAATGGCCCCCCACTCCAACATCAGAAGCATCAACTCTACCACAAATTAACGGTCAGATCCAGATGGAGACGAGGGATGGGTGCTGGTTGTGAACCGCTGCTTCAGGTCCACGAAGGCTCTGTAGACAGCTGGAGACAACTTGAACTGTACTTTGGGATAGGTTGAGTGCAGAGAGGGGGGCCGCCTGGGTGCTGTTGCCCCGAATGAAAACCGCAGTAGAAGTTAGGCGACTGCAGGAAATGTGTAACTGCACCCTGGACGTAGGTATTAGGCCAATCTACCACTGCTTTCACTTTTTCAGGATCCATTTGGACATTTCCATCAGCAAATGACATATCCCAGAAAGGAGATTGTAGAGCGGTGGGAACTCACACTTCTCAGCTTTCATGAACATTGGTTCTCTAGGGAGACGCTGAAGGACTTGTCTGACATGAATAACGGGCTCTTGGGCAGACCGAAAAAAACAGATGCCGGCAAGGTAGACGAACACAAAACGGTTTAGCATGTCCCAAGCACATTGTTTACCAGAACCTGATAGACAGCGGGGGCTTTGATGAGTCCCAACCGCATGCCCTGGTACTCATAATGTCCGCTGGCTGTGTTAAATACTGTCTTCCACTCATCTCCTTCACGTGTCCAAACCAGGTTGGTAGCATTCCGAAGGTCCAGCTTGGAAAAATGGTGGCCCCGTGATAGGTTCGAAAGCTGAGGGAGAGGAGTGGTAGGGGGTAATGTATTGTTGATTGTTATATATCATTCAGACCCCGGAAGTCAATGCACGGACGCAGGGTCGTGTCCTTCTTCTCCACAACAAAAAAACCCTGCGGCAGGAGATGAAGACGGGCGGATGTCTCCAGTAGCCAGGGAATCCTCAATATGGTCTCCGGGCCGGGTAGAGAATATAGCCGACCACGAGGTGGTCTGGTGCCTGGGAGGAGATCAATGGCTCAATCATAAGGATGGTGCGGTGGAAGAGAAGTAGCACGTGCCTTACTGAAGACCTCCAGGAGGTCATGGTACTCAGTGGGAACGGCAGAGACATCCGAGGCTTTGCTTATGTCCTGAGGGGGATGTCTCAAGGACGGCTGTTCTTCTTTAAAGCACTGGAGATGACAAAACGGGCTCCATACCCAGGATGGAGCTCGTGGTCCAGTCATAACAGGATTGTGTTTGTAGAGCCAGGAAAGCCCCAAAACCACAGGAACATTGGTGGAATCGATGAGGAGGAACTGTATCGTCTCACTGTGGTTTCCTGATACCCGTATATGAACGGGCACTGTGCTGTGGGTGACTCTTCCAATAGAGTGGCCGTCCATGGCCCTTGCATCCATGAGGACAGAGAGAAGTTGAGTGTGGAATACCTAATGCAGAAACCATGGTAAGTATCCATAAAACTTTCATCAGCCCCAGAGTCATGAACACCCTGAAAGACGTGACTGGTCCACCCCACAGCAGAATCACAGGAAAATGTGGGCCGGTGAATGGAAATTAGGGACTCCCAGTCTGGCTCACCAGAGTACTTGTACCCACTAAAGAAAAGGGTTTCTTAACAGGGCAAGTGGCTATATAATGTCCCGCCCCTCCACAGTACAGACAACAGTTAGAATTCAGCCTGACGTGAGTGTTCCCCAACCGATAACCTAGCTCTTCCCAGTTGCATGGGCTCAGGCGTATCCAACTCACCCATTGTCGAATGATTCTGCCACCTATGGGAGTTCTGATGTACCTGCAGTAGTTTCGAGCCGCCTCCCTCCCGGCACTGGAGAATCAAAAATCTTCCTCACTTCTGCCACGAATTCCTGTAGGCTATGGCACACAGCAGATTGCTGCTCCCGCACAACAGGCCTTTGCCCAGGGAGAGCGCTCTTTCCGGACATTAGCGTGATTAAATACGCTATCTTCAATCGGTCTGACGGGAACGAAGAGGGCTGGAGTTCGAAAATGAGGAGCACTGGGAAAGGAACGCCGGGCAGGTACCAGGATCACCAGCATAACGCTTTGGAGGAGGTAAAGCGGGGTTCATCGGGAGCTGGGTGTAGGTTGAACAAATCCACTAGTAGTAGCAAGGTTACTGGGTGTTTGGAGGGTCTCAATGTGACGTGCTGCCTATGAGCTAATTCATGGATTTGCTCCTTGATAGCCTTGAACCCTGGTCGTGGCATTCTGTCAGGGAACGAAGCCTTCCAAAAGGTTCCGCAGTAGCTCCTCATGCCTCCCAATGGTGGCTCCCTGCAGGGAGACAACGTGACGGAGCTGTCCAAGTCTGCTGGGTCTGTCATGGCCAGTTCGTACTATAAGGGCACAAGGCGAGACCCAAATGCAGACACAGGAGGCAGATGGTTGAGCTCCTATATTTATTATACCAAAAGTGGTAGGAAAAAGGCAGGTCGGGGACAGGTGAAGAGTTCATAACCAGGTCAGAGTCCATACAGTACCAGGCGATAGGCAGGCTCGAGGTCAGGACAGGCAGGGGTTCAGTGATCAGGTCCGACTCCAACAGTACAAGGGAATAGGCAGGCTCGAGGTTAGAACAGGCAGAGTGGTCAGGCAGGCGGATTTGGCGTCAGGACAGGCAAGGGCTAAAACCAGGAGGGCTAGGAAAAAAACAGAGATTGGGAAAAATAGGAGCTAAGAAAACCGCTGGTTGACTTGGCAAAACAAGACGACCTGGCACAGTGAGACAGGAAACACAGGGATACATACACCGGGGATAATAAGCGAAACCTGAGGGGGGTGGAGACAAGCACAAGGACAGGTGAAACAGATTAGGGCGTGACACTCTCCAATCTGTTTTATGTGATTGTCACTCTGTCTCAGGATATCAGCCATGTGAACCCGTTTGGCTGTTTATCATAATGGCATGCATTACCAATGCAGTCATAGGCCTACAGTAGGATGGGATTACTGGCCTAATGGGCATGTGCAATTAATGTGCCCCTTGTCATTGTACATCTGAAGTAGAGAATAGCTAAACTCATTTGCATATTGTTGAGCTAGCTATGTGTTCTAAATTGTAAATGATTACAGTAGTTAATGTATATGAGGCTAACCATAAGCCACATTTTATACATGCTTTTTTCTGACATCAAATTGTTTAGTGCAAATTCAACCCTATTCTAGGTACAGTACTGTACATGAAAGAAGGATCTGACAATTTGTAGGCTAATTAAAAATAGCAAAAAGGAACATAATGGGGCGTGGGAAAACGTTGTAATTCTATATTGTTCATTTGCTGAGAATGATTTTAGAATACAGATAAAATCAGAAGGTGAGAATCAGATGTTGGTGTTCATGGTGGATGAAGAGAGATTTGCACAACAATGTTTGCAAGTCAAAGCCATAATTTCCTTTACCCAAAGTACCCATTCATGTGCATTTTACATGTAGTCCTACAGTGCCTTCAGAAAGTATTCATACCCCTTGACTTATTCCACATTTTGTTTGTGGTACAGCCTGAATTCAAAATGGATAAAAAAAAATGTTTTATAACCCATCTACACGCAATACCCCATAATAACAAAGTGAAAACATGTTTTTAGAAATGTTGGCACATTTATTGAAAATTAAATACAGAAATATCTCACCCCTGAGTCAATACTTTGTTGAAGCAAATACAGCTGTGAGTCTTTCTGGGTAAGTCTGAAAGTATGAATGTCACGTCGTGACCATAGAGTGGTCTTATTTTCTTTGGTGGAGATGGTCAGGACATGACTAGGGGGTTTACCTAGTTTTTTTCTATGTTATATTCTAGTTCCTTTTTTCTATGTTGGGGTTTTGGTATGATTCCCAATTAGAGGCAGCTGGTCATATTTAAGGAGTTATTTTTGCCACCTGTGTTTGTGGGAGTTTATTTTTGAGTTAGTGCATGTAGCACCTCTTCGTCACGGTTGTTGTTTTCTTTAAGGTTTATTGTATGTCTTGCATAGTTTCACATTAAAATTTAAAAATGTGGAACGATACCCACGCTGGCGCTTTGGTCCGTTCCTACACACACACGTGACAGAATCTCCCACCACCAGAGGACCAGCAGCGTGGTCAAGAGGAATGGACCTGGGATGAAATATTAGACGGGAAAGGACCCTGGAGGCAGGAAGGGAAGTATCGCCATCCGAAGGAGGAGATAGAGGCAGTGAGAGCAGAACAGCGATAATACAGGAACTATACCAACAATGGAAGCCCGAGAGGCAGCTCCCCCCCAAAAATGGGGGGGGGGGGGGCACACGGGAGTTTGGTGGAGTCAGGTTTGGGACCTGAGCCAACTCCTCGTGCTTACCGTGGGAGAGCCGAGGGGTGAGCCAGAGCCAGTCAGGGAGACGAGTGAGGAACTCGACGCAAGAATCCGGAGAGAGGTGTTGGCATTGAGAACGCTGCAGAGCGGGCGTGCTGAGGAGCGTGACAACCAGTCCGGTGTCATATGCACCAGTTTCACGCATCTGGCATTCAGTGCGCCTTCCCCAGTGCGGTACGTCCTGTGTCTCCTCCACGCACTACGCTTTAAGGAGCGCGTGACCAGACAGACACCGTGTTATGCAGTGATGCGCACCGTATCTCCAGTGCGTCTCCACAGCCCAGTGCGTCCTGTGCCAGCACCCCGCACTTGCCTGGCTAAAGGGAGCATTCAGCCAGGACTGGTTGTGCCAGCTCTACGCTCCAAGACCTCCAGTGCACCTCCACGGCCCAGTATATCCTGTGCCTCCTCCTCGCACTCTTCATGAAGTCTGTGTTCCCAGTCAGGGACGTCCTGTTCCTAACCCTGAACCCACTCGCCCTGAAGTGCCTGTCACCAGTTCTGGTGCCACCTGTCCCGGCTCCACGCACTATTCCTCCAGTGCACCTGCCCAGTCCGGTGCGTCCTGTGCCTGCTCTCCGCACTCGCCCTGAGGTGCGTGTTACAAGTCTGGCGCCACCTGTGCCAGCCCCACACATCAGGCCTCCAGTGCGCCCCACATATCAGCCTCCAGTGGTTTATTGTATGTCTTGCATAGTTTCACATTAAAATGTAAATATGTGGAATGATAGCCACGCTGCGCTTTGGGCCGTTCCTACACACACACGTGACAATGAAGTAGTATGAAAGTATGAAAAAACTATGCGCTCTCTATTGTAAGTCACTCTGGATAAGAGCGTCTGCTAAATTACTGAAATGTAAATGTCTTCCCCACCTGGATTGCGCAACATTTGCCCATTGTTCTTTTCAAAATTCTTCAAGCTTGTTGATCATTGCCAGACAACCATTTTCAGGTCTGCCATAGATTTCAGTAGATTTAAAGTCAAAACTGTAACTTGGGCACTCAGGAACATTCACTGTCTTCTTGGTAAGCAACTCCAATATAGATTGGCCTTGTGTTTTAGGTTATTGTCTACTGAAAGGTAAATTAATGTCCCAGTGTCTGGTGGAAAGTAGACTGAACAAGGAGGATTTTTTAGGATTTTTCCTGTGCATAGCTCCATTCAGTTACTTTTTTTCCCCCACATCCTTAATGATTACAAGCATACCCATAACATAACGCAGCCACCACTATTCTTGAAAATATGGAGAGTGGTACTCAGTAATGTGTTGTTGTATTAGATTTGCCCCGAACATACTGTAACACTTTGCACTCAGGACCAAAACTGAATTGCTTTGCCATATTCTTTTGCAGTATTACTTTAGTGCCTTGTTGCAAACAGGATGCATGTTTTGGGATATTTTTATTCTGTACAGGCGTTTTTCCTTTCAGTCTGTCAATTAGGTTAGTATTGTGGAGTAACTACAATGTTGTTGATTGATTTGATTTGATTTGATTTGATTTGGATCTCTTTTCCCCATTTGGACTAATCTTCCAAGAGTCCTTAAATATTAAAATACAATTTATATACGAACACATTTTCACATATAACACACTATTACAAACATACATAATATACTAACGTAATAAACCATAAAAATAATAATCAATCTAAAAAATATAATTCTTCATCTACTGTAATCCCACAACATTTCTGTGTATTATATTTAAATTGTTTTAAAATAATGTTTACATTTATATATTGAAAGGTTTCTGGTTTGCTCAGTTAATTTATTCCATTTCTTTATTGCTCTAAATCGAAATGTTCTTTTGCCTATTTCTCTTTTCTGTCTGGATAACGCATAGATGGTGGACAATCTATTCCTAGTATTTACGGAATGTCTGTCTCTTACCAACTGATTACCGTTGTGAATTGTACTTGGCCGTTTTAAATGATGTATATTATGAAATAAAATAATCTTGGTCGATTGATGACCAACCAAGAACATTGCGTATGACTGCAACAGAAAAACCATATCTCCACAGTAAAACAATCCTTGCTGCTTTGTTCTGTGCAATCTGCAGCCTCCTAACTTCACTTGATGATGCATTTCCCCAGACCACAGAACAGTAGTTCACTTGACTCTCAATTAAAGCTTGTGTTATTTGCTTAAGAATTTTTCCTGGTAAATATTTAGCTATCCTTCTGATTATGCATGCTGTTTAAATAATGTTTTTACATAGATTAGTTATTTGAGATGACCATGATAAGCAGTTGTCTAGCTGCACTCCTAATAGTTGATCCGTCCTCAGTTTTCTCCTATCACAGCTATTAAACTCTGTACAGTATCTGTTTTAAAGTCACCATTGGCCTCATGGATAAATCCCTGAGTGGTTTCCTTCCTCTCCGGCAACTGAGTTAGGAAGGACGCCTGTATCTTTGTCGTGATTGTGTTTATTGATACACCATCCAAAGTGTAATTAATAACTTCACCATGCTCAAAGGGATATTCAATGTCTGTTTTTTTACCTATCTACAGTACCAATAGATGCCCTTCTTTGCGAGGCTTTGGGAAACCTCCCTGGTCTTTGTGGTTGAATCTGTGTTTGAAATTCACTGCTTGACAGAGGGACCTTACAGATAACTGTATGTGTGGGGTACAAAGATTAGGTAGTCATTCAAAAATCATGTTAAATACTATTATTGCTCACAGAGTGAGTTCATCTGTAACGGCCGTCGAAGGGAGTAGACCAAGGCGCAGCGTGGTTAGTGTTCATCATGAATTTATTGTACTGAGAACACATGAACAGAGAACAACAGACGACAGCCAAACAGTTCTGTCAGGTAAGAAATACTAAACAGAAATAAACCACCTACAAAACCCAAAGGAAAACAGGCTACCTAAGTATGGCTCCCAATCAGCGACAACGATGAGATTGAGCTATGGCTCAATCTCCCTGATTGAGAGCCATACCAGGCCAAAACAAAGAAATACAAAACATAGAAAAAAGGACATAGAATGCCCACCCTAGTCACACCCTGGTCTAACCAAAATAGAGAACAAAACCCTCTCTATGGCCAGGGCATGACATCATCCTACTTATTATGTAAGTTGTTAAGCACATTTTTACTCCTGAACTTATTTAGGCTTGCCTTAACAAAGGGGTTGAATTCTTATATAAGACATAAGACATTTAAGCTTTTCCTTTTTAATTATATTGTAAAAAATGTGAAAAACAATTCTTCTTTGACATTATGGGGTATTGTGTGTAGGCCAGTGACAAATTTTTATTTTTTTTAATTTTAAATTCAGGCTGTAACACAGCAAAATGTGGAAAAAGTCAATTTTTACAGGAAGTGAGCTATAATCATCAATGTCATGACACAGTATAATGAAAGCCATAAGCTATAATATATGACAATAATAATGTTAAGATACCATAATCCAATTGGTAGTTTATTACATGGGAAATTCAAGCTTAATGTATCATTTACAATGTTATAATACGTGTTACTGGTGATTTCTATATTTGGTGGGCAAATGTCACAATTTAATTTAGTCAACACATTCACAAATGGTGGCTTTGATATCAGTTTTGAGGTTGATTTATGTTCATAGCAAGCTAGCAGCACAAGCAAACATTGTTGTGCAAATCTCTCTTCACTCACCATCAACATCCTTTGTAATCCTTCTCCATGCCATTTACTTTTTTGGATTTTGATTCTGTATTCTAGCAAAGCGACATCATACACAATTGGAAAATCAGACACAGCGATTATTGGCTTTCCACCATCTTTTTTGATTGTGCTTGCCCGGAACTAATGACACGCGCAACTATGTTTCATGAACGGACGATTTTCAAGCAAACATTTGCTCCTTAGCTGATTGGATAATGGCAGCGGTGGCCGCGTGCAATTTGCGTAAAGTAGAGCAGAGCGGAACTTTTTCTATCGCTCCACTAGTAGGGTTCTCACCGCTCACCTTCCCATAATCCCCTTGATCCGCGTGCTCACGTTGAAAATGAATGGGAGAGGATCTTCGTCTGACAATTCGGAAGTGGTGAAAACCATATCGTTCGGACCACAGGAAGAGTAGCTGCTGCCTTGGCAGTAGCTAATGGGGATCCTTAATAAATACAAATATGTAAGTCATTGTAATGTGTCTGAATGCAAAACTGTAGCCTTATAGTTTCTCCCTAATAGGGGTGTACAACATATTATTACTTGAACTCATACGCCTACACATTCCTTACCTTTACTATAAACATATTTTACTACCTCATAAGCAACACTGAAGCCCCGTCTCAGTCAACATCTGTGGTACTGGTGACTGGTTGTCTTTATAAAAATCCCTGTTTCAGTCGTTTGTTTACCCCAGGTGGACTAGCTCTGGAATGTGGCTGTGATGTTTTTGCCTACACTTCACTTTCCAGCCCTCAGTCCAGCTGCTCTCTTCCTCTGGCCCAAACCTCCATGATCCTATTCTCTGAGGGCACTTATAGGTGGTGTTACTTTGCCAAGATATCTTTGGGGTGGCAGGGTAGCCTAGTGGTTAGAGTGTTGGACTAGCAACCGTAAAGTTGCAAGATCAAATCCCCGAGCTGACAAGGTACAGATCTGCCCCTGAACAAGGCAGTTAACCCACTGTTCCTAGGCTGTCATTGAAAATAAGAATTTGTTCTTAACTGACTTGCCTAGTTAAATAAAGGTAAATGATGGCATGGCCTTTCTGTTTTAATCCAACCACTCACTCCCATCCCTAAGGCCGTGTTAGCTCCACTTCGCAGATCATAAAGGGCTTGATTGTTATAAGCAATATTCTTCTATCTTACTAGTAGACCAGGTGCAGGTGGAGGAGACTGGTGCTTGGCATATAGTCTTCTGTTAGTCTACCTAACGTACCACACAAGGGTAGTATAATGATATCAGATGCAGGGATGGAGGTATGTGGATAATATAGTAAAAACTAGCTATAAGGCTGGTTGCTCTGTGATCCGTGACTTACGATAGTGTACTGTCGTAATCAGCTGAAAACAAAGAGCTCCTTGTTAAATGAGTGCTTGGTTCTCTGTCATTTGTCGAGACAAAATGAGGTGACTCCCTGTTGACTGCAAGCGTAGGGGAATGAAAAGCTTACCGGCATCGATAGAATTGGGAGTCTAATTCAGCCCATACCCCCTATACCGACTTCATTAGGTTTTTCAATGGATTCTGTTACTGTATGTCTGATTGTTCTGGCTCTTTCAAAACATTGAGCTTTACCAAAGCAATCAAACCCTTTTAAGTTTTTCTCCAATGCAATATTATGGTTTCAGATCAGATGTTTCTCCTATCTCAGTGGTTATTTCAAACCAACTTTGAGGCTGCAGTAGTTATCTACACGTCAGCACATTTCTTTTATCACTTTGGCTCCACGTTAACATGGTACAGGTGGCTTATTAAGGAATAAACAGCAGCATGTATGTCAGATGGGTTTGAACTCATTTTACACGCTTCTAAAGCACATTGATTTATTGGCTATTAATTCAACTCAGCTGGCATATTAATTCCAAACTCTCTCCAAATGTGAAGCCTGAAACAACAGAGGCAGTCTCAGTGAAAACAGACATATCAGACCACCCAGGATAGAACCAGACTGAAACAAATATTAGATGGAAACAAGAATAAGATTTGTATTGTCTTCCAAGTAATTCCAGTAATAACAGTGAAGTGAAGCTGTTCAGGCTCTGCTAACATTACAATAAGTGTTCCTCAAGATGTGTTTGATTTACACAGATATGTCCAGCGTGGGGCTTATCTGACCTTTGACACCTACCATTCTCCATGCAGGAACAGGAACAGCAGCAGTGTTCTTTACTGTACCTTCTGGATGGTGGTTGATTTAATGTATACAGTCGTCATCTGACTTATTGTACAATCAGGTCGGTCAGTGTGTTCCTCCTGGCTTCCTGCTGGGGTTGACTCTAGCCTCCTGAGCAAACAGCCTGAGATGGATCTACGTCTTCAGAAGGTCTGGAGGAGTATCAACCCTGTCGGGGGCCCGGAGGGGAAGGGACAGAGGAGATATCACATCTCCCTCCCCAACTCTGATTGTCCTGATTTATCTTATGTTTGTCTTCCTGGGCGTATGTTCTGAAGAGGCCTGCGCTGCTATTTTCTCTCGTTAATGAGACGCTCGTTAGGGAAGCCCTCGTTACGGAGGAGTCTTGTGAGGCAGACATTCGTTAGCAGTGCTCTTGATGAGGGGATATCCATGATTGGCAGGATGCGCAGGGCGGGTTGTGTGAGGGCTGTCACCACATCCTGTAGAGGCTACTGGGAGGAGAGGGAGGGAGACAGATAGAGATAAAGGGAATGAATGATGAATATCGTGATATTGCTGATATTCCTCCTCTCTTCTCCTGTCAGTATGAGTTTTCACTTTGGACTAAGTAGTGGAATTCCAGCCATTTGACCTATTAGCTCTTTTCTCCTAAGTTTTAAGTTTACATGTACTGAGTCTCTCTAGTAAGATTTAGTCTGTGTTTGTACCACTTATAGGGCCAATATATCTCCCACTGTGTATCTTAAGGATTATTTACTCAGCGGTCATTGCAAGGACCCTAAATCATGACCGGGTCATGTCACGGTCCATCTCATTACTTCTTTCAACGTGACCAGAGCATCAGCATTCCAGTTTAAACTGCCCTGACTGTCCCCCACCACTTCAGAGGGCTGCTGTGGCCCAACATGTAATCATCTGTGTAAACCCCCCAGGGAGAAATGTATGTTCCATGAGTCATAACTCTAGTCACTTTAAGCACTGGAATGTGTCATTCAAAGAGGCGGAAATGGAGAGTATGAATGAGAAAGGATTTAGTGCTGGTCCCAAATGATACATTGACAATTTATTGCTGAATGGGCATTTACTGCAAATACATCTAAATGACTAAAATGAATAAGAGCTGCTGCTGCTTCATTCAGCCTGTGTCCGTCAAGTGAATTCCTTGCTTTTCCTGCGTACATCAGCTCAGAAAATCCTACATTATAAGGTTAGTTAGGGTAAACTAAGCTTCATACAGACTTGACTAGGGCGATCTTTTGAACCTTGTATTTGTAAATCCTCCTAATTAAATTATTGGTGGAAAAATATATATTTCAAACCCTAATGGATTATCATGCATTTTTATAACCCCTTTTCTTAGTGGAATGTTAATCCAACAGAATAACCCTTTGGCATTTTCCCACTAATTGGAAGAATCTACTGAATATCACACGCGGGCAGTCATCATATTAAACTCCCAGCAGGGGCTCTGGGTACTGAAGGGTTGTTTATGAAAGGAGAGAAAATCCAGGTCTCATAAAATCCTTACAGGTCAAATGATTGCGGAGAGACACACAGACTCACTGCCTTCCACACTCAAGACTTTTATGAATACGTCTCCATTCCTACTTTTATTTGACATCTCTTTCAATCTCTGATCTCTAATCTCCCTCTCGCTCTCACTCATGTGCACACAGACACAGAGACACACACACACAGTACACGTACACATCCCTTTGAAGCCGTCCTCTACAAACACTTCAAAGCGTGTCAGGCCTTTACCATTCTTCAGGTTCAAGTCAAAACAATGGGGGTTTGATCTTCTGTTAGACCTGGTAGTTCTGAGAGTGAGACTGATATCAGCCACCATAGCTCAGCAGAAACATGTAGGAAACCAACTGGGTGCAAAAGTGAACCGCCTTTGCAGAGTGAAAATATGTCTCTGTTTCTTACGAACAGAAGTGCCAAAATATTATTAGTATCACATGATGTAGTGAGAGGAAGAGTTCCCAGCCCCACGTAGCTTAACCAGCTGTTGTATACCCACTGTGGTGAGCTATAGAGTCTTTAACAACATTAAAAATTATTCATTTTGGCGGGCAATTCATAACAGCATCATTGGTAGAGGATGTCTGAATGCTGACTGTACTGTGTCCACGTCAGAGAAGCTATTGGATCACCCACAGATGTAGTACTGTAACTAACTGTAACTTGCCTTCCCTGTAGCTCAGTTGGTAGAGCATGGTGTTTGCAACGCATGGTGTTTGCAATGCCAGGGTTGTCGGTTCGATTCCCACAGGGGGCCAGCACAGAATTTAATTTAATGAAATGAATGAAATGTATGCATTCACTACTGTAAGTTGCTCTGGATAAGAGCGTCTGCTAAATGACTAAAATGTAACTGTTACTGTTTTACTAATGTTCAAGTCGGGCTTGCAGTTGTCAAAGAAAGCATTGCCACATCAAGTGTAGTAGCCTAAATCTCTCTTTGTGTGACTTGTGAGTTTAAGCATGCATATACACACACACACCACACCCTCTTAACTTGCCGTGATAGTCTATCTTCCTGTCCCTGAGATGTAACTGTAATAGTCTCCGGGTAGGATCTGTCCACTATGACCCTCTGGGGATGACAGAAAGGAGAGGGCTTTCCCAACGAAGCTACAAACCACACACACTAGGCTACAGTACCCATGTAATCACACCATACACATACACACACATCATATACTGTACTCACAACCACCTAACCACTCATACACACACATCATACACACACTGCCACTCACAACCACCTAACCACTCACACACACACATCATATACACACACTGCCACTCACCACCTAACCTACCACTCACACACACACACATACACACACACACTGCCACTCACAACCACCTAACCACTCACACACATCATATACACACACTGCCACTCACAACCACCTAACCACTCATACACACTAATGTGTCTCAATAATGTTCATGGTAGGCCACCCTCTCACACACAGTCGTGTTAACCGTCATAATAACACAAGCATTTATGAGCTGTACATATACAACAGTATGTGTGTAATTCCTGCCTGCAGGGAATTCCACATCTGTGGACCTCTATCCCAGGGTGCAACAGCAGCTGTGTCTCGTTTGGCTAGCAGGGTTGTAATGATCTCCTGCAGCTGGCTGTCCAGACACACTCAGACACGCAATGAGTCCTCCCTGGGCCTGTTCTTATAGCACACAGACCTTATCCTTCTGCTGGATTGGGGGCCAGGGTCTGCTGCTTGTACAGGGTTGCACGCATGCACTGTGACACAAACACACACAATATCCATCTGCTAGGCCAAAGCATGTCTGCTACCCTAACACATGATACACACATCATAATATCCATCTGCAGGGAGAATGAGTGGGAAAGGAAAGAGTATGTTTGTGGTGTGGAGGGAAAACGCTCATCTCTGCCGGCACCCTGTAGAGGTGAAGTAGTGTAGAGTCCACTGTGCTCTACTCACTGGTGGAAACATCACCATGGACACCACTGGACTGCTGTTACCAGAGGAAATTGCTTGTTAAAGTAAAGCGGTCCTCGGCGAGTGATTCCATCCCCTTTCTCTCTGTCACTCACAGACAGACAGACAGACAGACAGACAGACAGACAGACAGACAGACAGACAGACAGACAGACAGACAGACAGACAGACAGACAGACAGACAGACAGACAGACAGACAGACAGACAGACAGACAGACAGACAGACAGCTTCCTGACAATGGCTCTCTGTCCAATTAGCCAGAGAATAGACAGAAGTAGACAGAAGCTGGTTTAATTATCCTGTGAGGTATTCACCATCCTTTTGAACTGGTTCTCCTCCTGCTGATTTAATTATCCTGTGAGGTATTCACCATCCTTTTGAACTGGTTCTCTCCTGCTGATTTAATTATTCTGTGAGGTATTCACCATCCTTTTGTACTGGTTCTCCTCCTGTTGATTTAATTATGCTGTGAGGTATTCACCACCTTTTGAACTGGTTCTCCTCCTGCTGATTTAATTATCCTGTGAGGTATTCACCATCCTTTTGAACTGGTTCTCCTCCTGCTGATTTAATTATTCTGTGAGGTATTCACCATCCTTTTGTACTGGTTCTCCTCCTGCTGATTTAATTATCCTGTGAGGTATTCACCCATTTTGTACTGGTTCTCCTCCTGCTGGTTGTCAGTAAAAAAGGCTAATATTGACTGGTTCTCCTCCTGCTGCTTGGCAGTATAAAAGGCTAATATTAACTTTGCTGATGTGTTTTTGTTTGGCATGGGAAAGCTGAAGGCTTTGGCTTGGCCTGACCGTGGCGAGCCGGTTACCAAAGGGAGCTGGCAGAGGTCCAATGTTTATAACGGTGTAATAATGGACTACATTTATATAGCTCCTCTTGTCATGTCTCACGGTGCTTTATAATGTGTGGGGGGAATTCAACTAATCCACTGCAGATATGATATGTACAGTAGCATTAGCATCTATCGTCCCTGTGGCCTGAGGGACACTGAAACAGGGAGGAGGTCATCATTTTTTAATTTTATTTTATTTCACCTTTATTGAACCAGGTAGGCTAGTTGAGAACAAGTTCTCACTTTCAACTGCGACCTGGCCAAGATAAAGCAAAGCAGTGCGACATAAACAACACAGAGTTACACATGGGATAAACAAACGTACCGTCAATAACACAATAGAAAAGTCTATATACAGTATGTGCAAATGTAGTAAGATAAGGGAGGTAAGGCAATAAATAGGCCATAGTGTGAAATAATTACAATTTAGCAATTTAACACTGGAGTGGTAGATGTGCAGAATATGAATGTGCAAGTAGAGATACTGGGGTGCAAAGGAGCAACAAAAAAAATAACAATATGGGGATGAGGTAGTTGGGTGTGCTATTTACAGATGGGCTGTGTACAGGTACAGTGATCGGTAAGCTGCTCTGACAGCTGATGCTTAAAGTTAATGAGGGAGATATGAGTGTCCAGCTTCAGTGATTTTTGCAGTTCATTCCAGTCATTGGCAGCAGAGAACTGGAAGGAAAGGCGGCCGAAGGGGAGTTGGCTTGGGGGGTGACCAGTGAAATATACCTACTGGAGCGCGTGCTACGGGTGGGTGCTGCTATGGTGACCAGTGAGCTGAGATAAGGTGAGGCTTTACCTAGCAAAGACTTATAGATGACCTGGAGCCAGTGGGTTTGGCAACGAATATGAAGCGAGGGCAGCCAATGAGAGCAAACAGGTCGCAGTGGTGGGTAGGGTTAGGTCATAATAAGGTGCATTACCACAACCGACCTCAGTTCATCTTTCAATCACCCAAGTGGGTTTTGCTTCTAAAAACCAATGAAGAGATGGGAAAGGCAGGACTTGTAGCGCGTTCCGCGTCACAAATAGAATATTTTAGCGCTTGGCAACGCAGACACTCGTTTGCGTGAACGATCAGTGTGGCTGCAATGATTGAATAACATATATGTGTATTTATTTTGCAATGCTCACGCACAGGACGCGTCCAGTTTGGGCATTGTGTTAGGTGCTCTTCTCCATCGTGTGTGGATTATGTGTGGGTGTGTGTGTATGGGTGTATGCATGCATGTCTACTCACTCTCTCTCTCCCTTCTCTCTCTCTCTCTCTCTCTTATCTCTCTCTCTCTCTGTACTCTGTAATCTGTACTCTGTACTGTGTAGTTTTCTAGCTATAAACCCTGTCCCTTCATTTATATGAACAGCTCTACTGAGGTGCATGTATCTGGAGAGTTCAATCAATAAATGTATTTAAAGCCCTTTTTACATAATTTTTACAAAGTGCTATACAGAAACCCAGCCTAAAACCCCAAACAGCAAGCAATGCGACATGTAGAAGCACGGTGGCTAGGAAAAACATCCCTAGAAAGAGTTTGAGTCCATTGGGGGGGGGACGAACGTGACTAAACATTATATTTAACATATCTAAACATTACAGCTTGGAATATGATTATGATATGGTTAGGATTACATTTCAGAGCTCAGAAAGTATGTTTTCAACCACTAGCAACCTAGGGTGGCAGGTAGCCTGGCGGTTAAGAGTGTTGGTTGTGCCAAGATTTGCCCATGAATAAATCAACCACAGAAGAGCAAGACAGAAACAAAACATTATGCAATGCACCAGGGTGAAACTAACAACATCACAAACCATATTAAAAGCAGTGAAATGCTGATGTGGTTACTTGTTTGCTTATTGAATCATGACACCTTCTCTTTCTTGATATAGGCAATTTTTCATCAGGGCACCACAAAGTCAACAGAAGGCAGCTCTTTCAGGACCCTGCTAGCTACCTGATAGAGTCAGAGAGAGAGATTCCCACTGTGGTGAGGTCATGCTGACCCTATGTGGAACTCTCTAAGTGACCCATCCCTGAACACATATGCCTAACACCCTCGTCACACACTCCAGACCTCCGTGTCACTACTGCTCCTGTCAATCGCACTGTGTGACTTTGCTGGCTCTCCAAGAGCCCAGACAGTGCACACGCGCAAACACACACATCTAAGCATGATTGGGACACAAACACACACGTAAGCAATCATCAATCAAATGTATTTATAAAGCCCTTCTTACATCAGCTGATGTCACAAAGTGCTGTGCAGAAACCCAGCCTAAAACCCCAAACAGCAAACAATGCAGACGTAGAAGCAGAAGGAATGAGGTACCTCACAAAGTCACTGTCTTTGTCAATCAAACTTTATAGAACTTTACAGGCCCTCCATGTGGCCTGGAGAGCGAGAACACACACACACACAACGGACACAATGAACAATGAACACAATGCGGCCCACTGCCTATAAAGGCTCTGGTAGACTATTTGTTTCTGCTGCCCTCGTGTCTGTGTTTAAACGTCCCAGTAGTGACCCAGACAGCAGTGCTGCAGTAGGTGACTGACACATGTCAGCCTGAGCCCTGACCCAGGCAGAACAAGTGGATGATAGGACAGTTAAACTACACCCTGGCTTGAATTCCAACTAGACCCCAGTGGCATCTAAAAGCCTATCTCAGCGTATCATCGGTATATCTCATCACGTATCTCGGTATATAATCTCAGGCGATCTTCACCTATCTAAAGGAGACAGTACAGTCTTTACACAGACTGTAAAAAATGTCAGATAACCAAGAGTGACAGGCCAGTAGGGGGATTTGAAGAGAACAGAACATGGGAAAACAGAGAGGAGAGTGGTTAACAGGGTCCTAATAACACAGTTCATTTCCCACCATGACTAATGGCACAAAGCGCTTGTTCTCTATCCACACAACGCTATTCATCACATACATCTTTACCTATGATCCACTAAAGTAATGACATTGTGGTATCGTTAGATTACGGAGTCGGGGTTAAACTTCATAGTGTAGGTTCAGGGAAGTCAGTAATGACGAGAGGCCCCAAAGCACTTTGGGTCGTTTGTTAAAATGTGTACCAGCTAAGGGCCCACCGAGAGGCTTTTAGCCATCTGCCTGTGTGAGAAAGTGTAAACAGTCCAGCCATAAAGGTTCTCACCCGCTTGCATAACATACACACACACACATACACACACATGAGGTGCAATGAGCACATAAAACACACATACTTGCACACACAGTACACAAACACACACAGAACAATACATATTCCCTCCATTGATTACTGAGTGTAAGCGTGAGAGTGAGGGGGGGAAGCCTTTGGGTATCAGTATATCAGATGTTTCCATTATGACAGCACCTCCTCAGCTCTAGTGTATAAGCCAGTCTGGCAGACATAGTCCACATAGGGCAGGGAGACAGAGGGAGAAAGGAGGGAAGGACAGGAGAACAGGGTGTATATAATGAGAGTGGAGAGAGGAAGAGAGGGAAGGACAGGAAAGTAGGGTGTATATAATGAGAGTGGAGAGAGGAAGAGAGGGAAGGACAGGAAAGCAGGGTGTATATAATGAGAGTGGAGAGAGGAAGAGAGGGAAGGACAGGAAAGCAGGGTGTATATAATGAGAGTGGAGAGAGGAAGAGAGGGAAGGACAGGAAAGTAGGGTGTATAATGAGAGTGGAGAGAGGAGAGAAGAGAGGGAAGGACAGGAAAGCAGGGTGTATATAATGAGAGTGGAGAGAGGAAGAGAGGGAAGGACAGGAAAGCAGGGTGTATATAATGAGAGTGGAGAGGAGAGAGAGGGAAGGACAGGAGAACAGGGTGTATATAATGAGAGTGGAGAGAGGAAGAGAGGGAAGGACAGGAAAGCAGGGTGTATATAATGAGAGTGGAGAGAGGAAGAGAGGAAGGACAGGAGAACAGGGTGTATATAATGAGAGTGGAGAGAGGAAGAGGGGAAGGACAGGAAAGCAGGGTGTATATAATGAGAGTGGAGAGAGGAAGAGAGGGAAGGACAGGAAAGCAGGGTGTATATAATGAGAGTGGAGAGAGGAAGAGAGGGAAGGACAGGAAAGCAGGGTGTATATAATGAGAGTGGAGAGAGGAAGAGAGGGAAGGACAGGAGAACAGGGTGTATAATGAGAGTGGAGAGAGGAAGAGAGGGAAGGACAGGAAAGCAGGGTGTATATAATGAGAGTGGAGAGAGGAAGAGAGGGAAGGACAGGAAAGCAGGGTGTATATAATGAGAGTGGAGAGAGGAAGAGAGGAAGGACAGGAGAGCAGGGTGTATATAATGAGAGTGGAGAGAGGAAGAGAGGGAAGGACAGGAGAACAGGGTGTATATAATGAGAGTGAGAGTGGAGAGAGGAAGAGAGGGAAGGACAGGAGAGCAGGGTGTATATAATGAGAGTGGAGAGAGGAAGAGAGGGAAGGACAGGAGAGCAGGGTGTATATAATGAGAGTGGAGAGAGGAAGAGAGGGAAGGACAGGAAAGGGGGATGTACGTAATGAGAGTAGAGAGAGGAAGGGAGGTAAAGAGAGGAGAGCAGGATGAATATAATGAGAGTGGAGAAAGGAAGATAGGGAATGTAAGAATAAGGACAGAAGAAAAATTAACCAAATTGTTGTTCAAATCAAATTGTATTGTTGCATGCGCCGAATATACAACACCTTACAGTGAAATGCTTTCTTACAGGCCCATAACCACCAATGCAGTTCAAGAAATAGAGTTAAGAAAACATTTACTAAATAAACTAAAGTAAAAAATAAAATGAAAAGTAAAACAATAAAATTACACAACAATAACAAGGTTATACACAAAGTGACTTTCATTAATTGTATAGCAGTCTTATAGCTTGGGGGTGGAAGCTGTTATGGAGCCTTTTGGACCTAGACTTGGTGCTCCGGTACCGCTTACCGTGCGGTAGCAGAGAGAACAGTCTATGACTTGGGTGACTGGAGTCTTTGACCATTTTTTGGGCCTTCCTCTGACACCGCCTAGTATAGGTCCTGGATGGCAGGAAGTTTGGCCCCAGTGATGTATTGGGCCGTACTCACTACCCTCTGTAGCGCCTTACAGTCGGATGCCAAGTGGTCGCCATACCGGGGGGTGATGCAACCGGTCAGTATGCTCTCGATGGTGCAGCTGTAGAACTTTTTTAGGATCTGGGGACCCATGCCACATTTTCATTCTCCTGAGGGGGAAAAGGTGTTGTCTGCCCTCTTCACAACTATCTTGGTGTGTTAAAACCATGATAGTTTGTTGTTGATGTGGACACCAAGGAACTTGAAATTCTCAACCCACTCCATGACAGCCTCGTCGATGTTAATGGGGGCCTGTTCGGTCCTCCTTTTCCTACAGTCCACGATCATCTCCTTTGTCTTGCTCACATTGAGGGAGAGGTTGTTGTCCTGGCACCACACTGTAGGCTGTCTCATCGTTGTCAGGGATCAGGCCTACCACTGTTGTGTCGTCAGCAAACTTAATGATGATGTTGGAGTTGTGCTTGGCCACGCAGTCATGGGTGAACAGGGATTACAGGAGGGGACTGAGCACGCACCATGTGGGGCCCCAGTGTTGAGGATCAGCGAAGTGGAGGTGTTGTTTCCTACCTTCACCACCTGTGGGTGGCCTGTCAGGATGTCCAGGCTCAGAGCGGGGTTCAGACCCAGGGCCTTGAGCCTAATGATGAGCTTGGAGGGTACTATGTTGTTGAATGCTGAGCTATAGTCAATGAACAGCATTCTTAGGTATTCCTGAACAGCATTCTCAGGTATTCCTCTTGTCCAGATGGGATAGGGCGGTGTGCAGTGTGCAGTGTGATGGGATCGGTGGATCTATTAGGTCGGTAAGCAAATTGAAGTGGGTCTAGGGTGACAGGTAAGGTAGAGGTGATATGATCCTTGACTGGTCTCTCAAAGCACTTCTTGATGACAGAAGTGAGTGCTACGTGGCAATAGTAATTTACATCAGTTACCTTTGCTTTCTTGGGTACAAGAACAATGGTGGCCATCTTGAAGCATGTGGGGACAGCAGACTGGGATAGGGAGAGATTGATATGTCCGTAAACACACCAGCCAGCTGGTCTGCGCATGCTCGGAAGACGAGGCTAGGGATGCGTTTAGCCATACTCCCAAGTACTTGTATTAGGTGACTACCTCAAGCTCTAAACCCCCAGAGGCAGGAATCACACTGGTGGGGAGAGGGGTATTCTACTTACCAAACCACATTACCTATGTTTTGGAGGTGTTCAGAACAAGGTTAAGGGCAGCGAAAGCTTGTTGGACACTAAGATTGCTTTGTTGTAGAGCGTTTATTAACACAAAATCCAGGGATGGGCCAGCTGAGTATAAGACTGTGTCATCTGCATATAAATGGATGAGAGAGCTTCCTACTGCTTGAGCTATGTTGTTGATGTAAATTGAGAAGAGCGTGGGGCCTAGGATCGAGCCTTGGGGTACTCCCTTGGTGACAGGCAGTGGATGAGACAGCAGATGTTCTGACTTTATTCACTGCGCTCTTTGACAGAGGTAGTTAGCAAACCAAGTCAAAGACCCCTCAGAGACACCAATACTCTTTAACCAGCCCAGACGCTGTTATTCCGGCTATATTGAAACCCAAGGTGACACACACGTGAAGGAAGCCTATTAACCAGTGGGAGTCATGGAGGTAGTACACACACTGGGTCTGTCCCAATCATCCCTGCTCAGATGCGCTTACTGCAACACCGCTGATCATGTACCAAGTGCAAGGTCAGGATGGAGAGAGCAGAGAGCAGGTAGTGGTCATTCATCATGACTGAGACAGAGACACAGAGGCAGGTATGACTTCACAACCAACAACAAGGAACAAGGGACTGTTTCTAGGTGTCATGTTTGCCTCATTAGCTGGCTTTGTGATGAGCCTGTTGGTATGCAAAATGACCAGGAAAGGCCAGGAAACCATGGACTCCAAAGAATACCGGTGTCATTCTGAGTAATAATGGAGATTTTATTTCCTAAAGAATCTTCACAATAAGGAAGTGGTGAAGTACATCACTCTAGGTTCAAACTTGGAATTAAAGTTTCCAGGTTCAAACTACTTCCTGAACTGTCCTTTAATGAAATTGTGCTTTCAGGATAGTTAATTATCTGATTGTTATTTTCTCCATTCCCTCCATCTTTCTTACTGGGAATCATGTGTCCGACCTGTGTGAAGCACTGTGTGTGTGTAGAGGGGAGAGCAGAGAGATATAATTTAGCATAGAGATGTGGTTGGGGTTAAGATACTGTACCATGGGCTTGATTAATAACCTGTTATGTCTAAGATTCCAACAGTGATCTGCGTTTTAAGATAACCTATCTCAATAGTGTTCGGTGTTGGATGTGTTGGGCGTAACATACCTCCCAAATACACGGCTCCCCCACTCTAACCCCCCCTGCCTCCTTTCCCCATCCCCCTTCCCCCTCTCCAGAAAATACAGCTTCCGCTCCATTCATCTCAATTCAATTCACTTTGAATGGAGCTATGGAACTTTTTGCAAACTAATTTGTCTAACTTTTACGTCCTCAGATATTGAGCCCACAGCAACAGTGGAGAGGAAATAGTCCCTTTTATTATGATCACAGGAGGAAACTGAGAGAAACCACACAGGGGGTTCAGCCTTTATTCTCTGTGAGGGTGAGTGCATGAGAGTGTGTATGTGTATGTGTGTTCACTCGGGCATGTGTGTGTATGTTTGCGTACAATCTTATCACAGTGGGGTGCACAGGGTGTAACACTAAGAGCCTTGGCGAGTGTGTAGCTGCGACAAACAACATGAGAATAGAGGGATGCTTGAGTGCGAGACAAAAGAGCCGGACGAGGGAATCTGGGGGAACTATCAGTAACTGGGAGGGGTATGTCTCTGTGAAAGCCAAAACAGGAGCAGAAAACCAGGGATCATCTTCCTAGTTATTATGGCTATTTCTCTATTCCGTAGGTGTTTACTGAAAGGTGGCTGGAGCCAGGGTGAGAAGTGTGTGTGGGGGTGAGAGAGAACTGATACTCACAGTGATACCAGGCCCTGTCTCTATCCTGCTGGGTAGAGAGAGAGAGAGAGAGAGAGAGAGAGAGAGAGAGAGAGAGAGAGAGGAGAGAGAGGAGAGGAGGAGAGAGGAGAGAGAGAGAGAGAGAGAGAGGAGAGAGGGGAGAGAAGGAGAGAGAGAGAAGAGAGAGAGAGAGGAGAGAGAGAGAGAGAGAGGAGAGAGAGAGAGAGAGAGAGAGAGAAGAGAGGAGAGAGAGAGAGAGAGAGAAAGAGAGAGAGGAGAGAGAGGAAGAGAGAGAGAGAGAGAGAGAGAAGAGAGAGAGAGGAGAGAGAGAAGAGAGAGAGAGAGAAATTCCACTGTCCTATAGTGTGTTATATAAGACAGAAGACATTTGTCTGGCCCATACCATGAAGCGCAATATTCCACACCTCCAGATAAGCTGAGACATCCTTAGCTCTACGTCCAGGACAGGAACATAAACAAAACACATGCTGACTGTGAGAAAGTTTTGAGAGAATGTGTGTGACAAAATGGGTGAGTGCCTGATGGGGGAAAAGAGAAAACATCACTTTCAGTACATTGGAGGCCAGACCATCTCTCTTGGAGCCTCCAGAACTTGCCTCTATGGTTTAGGTTGTAATTATTGCCCTCGTGTTATAAGGTCAATAACATTAGCGTTTTTCCGACCCGCTTGATTTGGGAGGCAATTGATTTACATGATGTTTCTAGTGGTTTAAAGATGTGTGATCATTTCCAGGCAAAAAGCCAATAACATGAATTAGGTTTCTGGCATTGGATGTGCATTTCTTTATTCCAAAGTGGATACCGGCATTCATTCCTATCTGAGCACTCTGAGCCCCATGTAAATTGTAAAATGTAAATTGTTAGTGTGTAAATTCTCGTAACGTGTCTCAAAGCATCCATAGGAGAATATGTAATCACCAACAGTAATCAGGTTACCTCTGCAAGTCAGTGTTAGTGTAACTCTGTTGGTTTCATTCACCATGCTGATGGTGTGTGTGTGCCTGTTGGTGTGAATAACTCTGTGTAACAGTGTGAGCGGGACAGACACTTCTCTTCTATGGCTTCTGTTTTCAGACTGTTTTCAGAGAAACCAAGTCATTATGTCTCCCTGTACACGGAAAGAAAGGCCTGTGAGACATACATTGTTTATAAAGCTGTCTGCACACTGCATGTGTGTGTCTCAGCAAACAGACCTGTTTTTACTGGGGGAAACCAAACCCTGCCCCAGACAGGAACACAGCAAGAGAGAGGACATTCGTAAACTTAAATATTGTCATGAACCTGACTGTACTGGAGATGTGTGAACGTAAGCCAAACATCTCTTTGTGTTTTTTTAAAGACTTCAGAGGAGCCCATAAAATACTGTATGTTGTTTTTCACCACGGACGTCATGTCACTCAAAAGTCTGTTTCCCAAGAGTTATGAGTCTGAAGTTAAACATAAAGTTAAACATAAACCTCACTGTCATTTTCACACTGTTCTGTGCTATATTTCTAACTAGGGTATCACTTTCACACGAAGACTTCCAGCACACCAGGTAGGCCATTCATTATACTGTACCAGTTACATCAAGTGTCAATCTTAGTGGATGAAGTTGTTTGAATTTTAAAAAATGTTTTAAATAAAGAATATGGTATCCCACAGGGTTACTATGGTGTGAGGGGAAAAGGGTTATATGGACCATGAGTTTGGCTTGCTGCTCACTTATGGTCTCTATCCATTTCCTACTATCCCTTTATTGATATGACTTTTAATATATTTGCCATTCTCTCTTTCTATCCAAAATAAAGATAAATAGGAATAAGCTGGATGAGTAAAATAGGCAACAGTCAAAATCAAGTTTTTGATAATGTGATGGAAGAGTATCATATAAATGGTTTTGTTCAGGTTTTGTGTCTTAAAGGTTTAAACAGCTACCATCTGTTCACAGGCGTTTCTCTGAAGTTCCGTCATTCAGGCTGACACTAGCATGCTGCTCTGACAATGTGTGGGTGTGTAGGATAGGGTGAGGTGTGCAAGAGGGAACGTTTCAGGAATCAAGATAAGACCCAAGTGCAGACTGTGTGAAGTAACAATGTTTATTGTAACAACAGGGCAGGCAAACGACAGGTCAAGGCAGGCAGGGGTCGATAATCCAGAGTAGAGGCCAAGGTACAGGACAGCAGGCAGGCTCAGCGTCAGGTCAGGCAGAGGTCGGTAATTCAGAGGTGGGGCAAAGGTACAGGACGGCAGGCTGGTCAGGGACAGGCAAAGTAGTCAGGTGGGCAGGTACAGGGTCAGGACAGGCAAGGATCAAAAAAGGAGGATGAAAAAAAGAGGATGGGAAAAGACAGGAGCTGACAGGACGAACGCTGGTAAGCTTGACAAAAAACAAACTGGGAACAGACAAACAGAAAACACAGGTATAAATACGCAGGGGATAATGGGGAATATGGGCGACACCTGGAGGGGGTGGAGACAAGCACAAGGACAGGTGAAACAGATCAGGGCATGACAGAAGGTGTATGAGGGTGCCGGTAGAGGCGATGTCTAAATACCGGGTCCATAACCTCTGCACGTATAAGCATATATCAACATTATTAGCCCCGGCTTTCAAAACCATGTGTCATATATATATAATATATATATATATAATATATATATATGACACATGGTATGACAAAGCAAAAACAGGTTTTTAGAAATGTTTGCTAATTTATTACAAATAAAAACAGAAATACCTACATAAGTATTCAGACCCTTTGCTATGGTACTTGAAATTGAGCTCAGGTGCATCCTGTTTCCATTGATCAGCCTTGAGATGTTTCTACAACTTGATTGCAGTCCATCTGTGGTAAATTCAATTGATTAGACAAGATTTGGAAAGGCACACACCTGTCTATATAAGGTACCACACTTGCTCTGACAGTACTTGTCAGAGAAAAAACCAAGCCATGAGAAATTGTCCGTAGCGCTCCGAGACAGGATTTTGTAGAGTCACAGATCTGGGGAAGGGTACCAAAAAATGTATGCAGCATTGAAGGTCGCCAAGAACACAGTGGCCTCCATCATTCTTAAATGGAAGATGTTTGGAACCACCAAAACTCTTCCTAGAGCTGGCCGCCCGGCCAAACTGAGCGATTGTGGGAGAAGGGCCTTTGTTGGGGAGGTGACCAAGAACCCGACGGTCACTCTGACAGAGCTCCAGAGTTCCTCTGTGGAGATGGGAGAATCTTCTAGAAGGAAAACCATCTCTGCAGCACTCCACCAATCGTTCCTTTACAGTAGAGTGGCCAGACGGAAGGAGGTTTATTGGACCTTCCTTAGAATGTCTTGGTTCTGTTTACTGATTGACTGGGTCAGCAAAGAGGCAATCCTAACCAATCAAGTATCCCTTACATATGCAGGGCATCAGCAGGGCATGAACCATGAGATCTATTGCTCCACCAATATCTTATCTGACCCATTATCTGTCCATCTTAAATCAAACAGGCTGTACTGTAAGTCTTACACACACACACACACAGAGAGAGAGAGAGAGAATGGCTTACATCAAGTCAAACAAAAGATGATTTCAACATTACAAACCATATTGTGGCACTTACAGTACCATACTCCGCCTCCTTGTTGTGCTTTATGTACTGTGACTGTGCTGTATATCCTTCCTATCTGTGGTAGGGCCATGTGAACAGAGGAGTATTTCACAGATATTTAATGTGTGTGTTCATAACGGTGGAGAACAGAAGCCCGCTATAAGCGAGAGTGCTGTCTCTAAAGTAGACAGCTCCTGACAGGACACTTGACAGAGTTTGCCCCAGAGTGGATGGTCTGCGTATGTTACCGAGAATCAATGTGTTTAGTTATGTAATGATGGCTGGATCTGGAATACTACCCTTTGACTCGTCCTGTTATAGCACTAAGCACATCCAACGGCACATTGTGTTTAGAAATCAAAGTGAATCATTACTGACGAATTCGTGAAGGGAAGCGAAAACACTTCTCGACACAGTGCGAGCCCAAAGAAACACATGCTCTTCAGTCAGAGTCGTGAACAGCAGGAGTTTGTGTGTTACTGTGTGTTACTGCAGTTTAGCCCAATCAGTGTGTTCCTCCGGCCCTGCCTGAAGATCAAAACCATATGAGAGTCTGAACACATGCCGTAGAACCACATGGAGGCTCTTGTCTGTTCTCTGCTAATGTTGATGCACTTTTTAACCTTAGCGGTATCACTCTATCTAGAATTTTATAGCTACAGTAAATGTTATGATTGTCATCATAATTCTGGTAGGAAAGACTATGGAATTCCATGTGGAATAGCAATAAGGCACCTCGGGGGTTTGTGGTATATGGCCAATATACCACGGCTAAGGGCTGTATCCAGGCACTCCGCATTGTGTCGTGCATAAAGAACAGTCCTTAGCCATGGTATATTGGCGATATACCACACCCCCACGGGCCTTAACGCTTATATATATGGGGCATTTGAAAGGTAATCAGACCCCTTGACCTTTTTCCACATTTTATATATGAGCTCCAGAGTTCCTCTGTGAAGATGGGAGAATATTCCAGAGGGACACCATCTCTGGAGCACTCCACCAATCAGGCCTTCATTGTAGAGTGACCAGACACAAGCCACTCCTCAGTAAAAGGCACATGACAGCCTGCTTGGAGTTTGCCAAAAGGCACCTAAAGACTCAGACCATGAGAAACAAGATTCTCTGGTGTGATGAAATAAAGATTGAACTCTTTGGCCTGAATGCCAAGCGTCACATGTGGAGGAAACCTGGCACCGTCCCTTATGGTGAAGCATGGTGGTGGCAGCATCATGCTGTGGGGATGTTTTTCAGTGGCAGGGACTGGGAAACTAGTCAGAATCGAGGCAAATATTAACTGAGCAAAGTACAGAGAGATCCTTGATTAAAATCTGTTCCAATGCGCTCAGGACCTCAGACTGGGGTGAAGGTTCACCTTCCAACAGGACAACGACCCTAAGCACACAGCCAAGACAACACAGAAGTGGCTTCGGGACAAGTCTCTGAATGTCCTTGAGGGGCCCAGCCAGAGCCCGGACTTCAACCCAATCAAACATCTCGGGAAGAGACCCTGAAAATAGCTGTGCAGTGACGCTCTCCATCCAGCCTGACAGAGCTGAGAGGATCTGCAGAGAAGAATGGGAGAAACTCTCCAAATACAGGTGTGCCAGCTTGTAGCTTCATACCCAAGAAGACTCGAGGCTGTAATCACTGCCAAAGGTGCTTCAACAAAGTACTGAGTAAAGGGTCTGAATACTTATGTAATGTGAATTTCACATATTGCAAATGTGTCACATTTTTAAAAAAACTATTTTTGCTTTGTCTCATAAGGTATTGTGTGTAGATTGAGGAGGAAAAAAAACTATTTCATAAATTTTAGAAAAGCCTGTAACGTAACAAAATAGGGAAAAAGTAAAGGGGTGTGAATACTTTCCGAATGCACTGTACCACACCCTCTGAAGCCTTATTGCTTAAATTGTAGCTCACTTTATCACCGGAGGTGTCCAGTCAGAGCTGCTATACTAAAGCTGTCCAGTAATGCAATAAACACTGGTTACATTTCACCCATTTGTTACTTTAATTAAAAAGCTGTGATTAAAGTACTAATGCAAAGCAAAAGATCTTCAGACACAGTATTAATTGATGGTATTTAATGAGTAACAAAATCCACAGCATACAGTAAACATAAAATATCTCTATATAATATAATGGAAGGCCTCTTCTTGTAGACATGCTGGTCTTTGTTTCTTTCTTTTTTAATAATCACTGCTAGGATTGCAACCTTACAATGTAATAGGATACATATGCATCCAATCAGATAACACGATGACTCATGACAATGTATCAAACTAAATATGTTTGGCTACACCACAGACAGAAATAGCATTGTACACATAAATGTTTAGGACATATCCAACTAGGGATAGGGGGTTTGACATCTGTTCAATATTTGAATAGTATCATACATTTTTGTTGGATATCCGGAATATTAAAAATACTTGTGTTTTTTTAACTTAAGGACTATATTCAATCAGTTTCCGCTTTAGCCGACATCGGCATAGTGGTTGTTTTGGTGGTGTCTGAGGTGGAACTGGAATGCAGACTAGCAGAAAAATAAGTGAAACTTGACAAATTATCCAATGGATTATGATAATTTGCTTGTAAAAAAAGAGGGGAGATGCAAAAACATTAATTTGTGTTAATTTAATTTGCTCCATGGCAAGGCGGCCAATTGTAGGGTTGTCACTAGTTAACACAGCCACAAAGTCATGAACCCCGTCTATTTCTACATTTTCACATCTTAAAATTTGATTTTTAATCAAACTCTCACCTAAACCCTAACATTAACCACACTGCTAACCTTAGCCTAACTCTAACCTTAAATGAAGACCAAAAAGCACATTTTTGTTTTCACGAATTTGTATGGTATAGACCATTTTGACTTTGTGGCTGTTTTATCTAGTAGAAACCCAAGTTTTTGCTACAGAGAAAAGCTGTTTGGCTCTCAGATGACTTGCGAATAGGAAGAACTTTACAGCAGATGTTTCTGATTAATTAACATTGCCATGTTGGTAGGTGGTAACATTTAAATAAAACCCAACTTTGAAACAAAACATAGGCTGTAAAGAATTTGCACGTCATCCCATAAGAAAAAAGGCTTAAGACTCACAGAAACATCCAAAGTCACACATTCGGATTTGGCATTTCAAGCTCAAATGTATCATAATGTACTATGACTAAAAATATGAATTATTTACATCATTGTGCAACATAATGGGTAAGCTTTGGCCATCGTCTTTCAGCTCGAGAAATTGATTTCTACTGTTGTCGGTGTTTAAAATAGGCCTATAGATTTTTTTTCTAGCAGAAATGTATATTCACACAAGTATTCGAATACTAACATCCGTTCGGACATTTTAATATTCAAATAATCATGCTCATCTCTATATCCAACATCATAATTTGGCATGGAACACTGTGTGAGTCACATGGTTTGCACTGTGGCCCACAACATGTAGTCAGACACACACACACACACAGACACATGCACGCCCACATACAAGCTGTCTCTCGCACTCACAGACATACATTGACACACACAGGATATATCCCAATAAAAGATTCAGAATGTAGTTCCTCTTTTTCGTGTTGATAGTCTGCAGCATTTATACACATCTGTCCAGCATTGTGGCTGTGGCTGCCTACACATGGATGCAGTAAAGCTGTGTTGGGTTATTGGTCATAAAGCCCTCTCTGTCTGTGCTGTGGTGTGGTCTGTGTGCTGATGCAGCGTCCTAGATGCCATATGAAGCACACATGTCTCACTATTATCGCTAATGCTAATATTAGCCATAACGTATTGTATGGTTACAGCTATGCTATATGTGGTGATAGAGATAGAGGCTGTGTCAACACTCCTACCTAGCTTCCTTTCCTTGTCTCCTCTCCTTAAATGATCCCTGTTCTGAAAACTCAACATTTTCTGAGACAATTCCGGGACCTCTCTAGTCATTCTAGGTCAGGCGTCACCGAAGGAGGGAGATGAGGAAAGGGAGCTGTGTTCAAAGCATTATGAGATTGAAGTAAACGGCAGGACTGGTGTCACAGAGCAAGGGACTCTCATTTTCAATGAGGCAGCTTTATGAACACATAGACATTACTGAAATGGACTTCTGAATCCACAACACAATGAGTAAAAACATAGAAAATACAAAGTTGAAAAGTCGAAGCATAGCATAAATATGTACAAAAATATCTAAAGTTAATAACAATCTCATAATGATAATATATGTACAGTATTTTAATGCCCTTCGAACTATTTTCAAAGTGGACTTTGAGGTCCCCACACCCGTACGCACACACACACCTCTAGCAGTTTAGAAAATAATGCAGCTATTGGATCAACTCTATATACAATCACTGCTGCAGCTCGAATACAGGCAATGCTAGGACAGACCGTTCTGTGAACTTGTGTGGCCTACCACTTCGCGGCTGAGCCGTTGTTGCTCCTAGACGTTTCCACTTCACAATAACAGCACTTACATTTTCCCGAGGCAGCTCTAGCAGGGCAGAAATTTGACTGACTTGTTGGAAAGGTGGCATCCTTGTTGGAAAGGTGGCATCCACATTGAAAGTCACTGAGCTCTTCAGTAAGGCAATTTTACTGCCAATGTTTGTCTATGGAGATTGTATGGCTGTGTGCTTGATTTTATACACCTGTCAGCAACGGTGAAGTTGAAATAGCCGAATCCACTCATTTGAAGGGGTGTCCACATACTCTTGTATATATAGTGTATCTGATTGGCCAGCGGTAGGCCTATAGGTGAACTTGATTTGATCTCCAGGACCACCGGGTAGGCAGAGTTTGTACCTTAAATGATAAAAAATGGAAACACTTCGACTACCCAGCACGCAGGGCAGCTGAATGAAGTGCACCTACCGCAAACAGTGCAAATCAATTAAGAACGCAAGGCTTTATCGTTGGGCTTTTTACAGAAATGTTTGGCGATCGACTAGGAAAGCCTTGGAGATGGACCAGTTGGTGACCACTGATCTAGACTATGTTCTAAATGTCCTTGATGTGTTTTTGAGTTCCAGAGTGTGTTCTAGAGTTCAGTCTCAGATCTGTGGTGTGTTCTCCACAGCGACGGCAGAGTACTCTGTCTCAGAAACATGGGTCTGTTCTATGAGCCTGGCCAGGCCTGTACGTGTGGAGTACTTAAAGATGAAGGCCTTCATCAGGTCGTAGCGGTAGTTCCTGTTGATGAAGTTGTAGAGGATGGGGTTAAAGCAGCAGTGGAGCAGGGACAGACACTGGGTGAGGTGCAGCGCCACGTAGAGGGCGTTCTCCAGCCCACAGCTCAGAGGAACCAGGCCCAGCAGGGAGAGGGCATCGGCCAGGAGCACCCCGTGGTAGGGGCCCCAGCAGCCGAGGAACACCACTATGTAGGCCAGGACACCTTGCGGCTCACACGACGCTCTTGCTCCACTGCCGAGGAGGAAAAGGAGGAGGAGAGTGCTTTGGCCAGGAGGGCATAGGCCAGAGTGATGACAGGAAGGGGATGATGAAACCAAGCAGGATGAAGCTCAGCTGGACCCCTACCATCCACTCCTAGGGTGTTCCTCTGGGTACACCGGCCTGCACAGCACTCACCTCCCCTTGTGATGACCTCAGAGCCCGCAGGAAGTACGTGTCCGGCAGGGAAGCCACCAGAGCCAGGAGCCACACCCCCATGCACAACGCCGTGGCGAATCAGCTTTCGGCGCCGGCCCCCATCCTCACTGTCGGCCGGCCGCGGTCACGCGCAGTAGCGGTCCGACGCTCATGCAGGCCAGGAAGAAGATTGGAGCTGAAGAGGTTAACGGAGAAGAGTAGGTTGGGTGAGCTTACACGCCAACTCGCTGAAGGGCCAGTGGCCGTGCTGTGCCAGGAGCTCACCCACACGGGCAGTGGTGACGCACACGCACAGGTAGCCCGCCGCCAGATGGGCGATGTAGAGGTGCGTCTCGTGGCGAGGGGGAGGCGAGCTGAGGTGGTGTGCTGGGCACGGATGTTTGATCCAGAGGGACGAGGCCGTTGGCGGCCAAACATACCACGAAGATGAAGACGTAGAGGATGCACATGGAGTGGAGCAAGGGCGCTGCGGTCGAAGGCCGTGGGAACAGCCACCCCATCTCCACCCGCGTCCCGTTCTCCAGGAGGCCTGTGAGGTTCAGGTCCTCCCATGTGTCTAACAGCTCATACCAGATCGAGAGCGTTCATCCTTCTGGCCGTTGGCTGGGAACGATCAACGCACACCTCACTGATCTGGGATCTGTAGAGACAAGAAGACAGCAGCCCTCAGTCCTGATTATCAGATCTGTCTGTTTGCCATGGCACAGTAAATGTTTGAACTACATTTAGAGAGCGCTGCCCTGAGTTTCCTTTGACTTTTATTAACAAGATCTCAACCCCATCAGTCCTGACCCTCACTCGTTCCTGGGGCAGAGCTAGATCAGGAAAAGCAATTCACTTCTTAACAGAGCCCTGCATTCTACAGTATGTTATGAGATCTAATAGGCACCCAAATGAAATTAACAAAAAAAAAAACACAAGCTTATTTAAGCCACCAGATCTGACAGAAATCTAAATGTAGTTAACTCTTAAAACAATGCTTTATTAATTCATAATAGCTCTGTTGTTTTGGATGATTGAGGAATGACCTGCCAAAGCTGTCTTTTGCATCCAGTCAGAGGGCAGCAACCAGCTATGTTGCCATTAGTCCAAAAAAACACAACATCAGATTAAATGTGAGGAAGTGGGATCTGTAACCCAAACATTATGTATTTTCTAAACTTTCCTGGCGTTCCCAGATCCAGCGTCAGTCGGGATGAGAAACCCGGATGCCGCTTAAAATAATTCTCCTCCTTTTTGGTGTTTGTTACAAGGGAAACATTAGCCTCTGCACCTCCAGAAAGGGAAGAGCTGTCATCGCAAGATGATCAAAGGACAGCTCGGTCATAACCACAGCTATGTGATCTGAAAACATTTGAGACTAATCATATACAGTACACACACTCACGCAAAGGGATCCTACACACTCATGCAACATGCATCATGAACACTTACACACACTGCTCAATATTTATTACAGCACAACCTCTGACCTCTCTGTATGTCTGATTATGATTGGTCCTCTTACACTCAGGTATGATGTCTCTCTTCCCCTGACAGTCAGAACATGATGGGAGGGATGTGAGGGATTGAAGAACAAACCCTAAACATGAAAGATATAACCTCTCCTTTTCCTCCTGATTGGCACACATGTCCACATACTGAGATGTGGGGAGACATCAGAGCCGGGATATCAGTGTTTGCCACTAGCGCCGGGCTGTACAACCGGGTTACACACAAATTTCCAGCCGGGTACATTTTCCACTTATACTGAACAAAAATATAACCCAATATGCAACAATTTCAAAGATTTTACTGAGTTACAGTTTATATAACGAAATCAGTCAATTGAAATAATTCATTAGGCCCCGTGTCACGCTCCTCTTTGTCTGAAGATATGGGGAAATCGCTGTCGGAAAAAAGTGGACCAATACGCAGCTGTTGCGTGCTCATCATATTTTATTTAAATGTGAACACCACGAAAAAACAGAAACAATGACCGACAGGAACAGTTTTGCAGGCTATATACACACACAACGCAATGCAAAAACAACCAAAACACAAACCTATATATAGGGACTATCAGAGGGCAACAGAAAACACCTGCCTCCAATTGAGAGTCCAACACCCAATTACTTAGACATAGAAATACAAAGACATAGACATACAAAACATAGAACATAGAACATAAACCAAACCCCGAAATAATAAATCAAACACACCTACAAATTCACACTCAACCTAAACAATACAAAACAAATACCAATCTGCCACGCCCTGACCAAATTATAATACAATTACTCCCTTTGCTGGTCAGGATGTGACAGTACCCCACCCCCAAAAGGTGCATACCCCGAATGCACCTAGACAACAAAACAACCAAAAAATAAACCCCTAACTAGAGGGAGGGAAGGGAGGGTGGCTGCCGTCAACGACGGCACCTGTGCAACACCCACCTATACTGGAGGGTAGCTCAGGTGCGGGACGTGGACTCTCCGCTCCACCCTCGGCGTCGCCCACTTAGGTGGCGCCCCTGGCCGCGCCGGAGGACTGGTGGTGGGCGACCCTGACTGCGCCCGGCGAGCAATTCTTGCTGCGCCCGACAGGCGGGTGGCCCTGGCGGCTCCAGGCTGGCGGGCGGCGCCCCGGCGGCTCCGGACTGGCGGCCGTCTCCGGACTGGCGGCCGTCTCCCTGGTTTCCGGACACTCTGGACGAGGCAACTGTTGCCGGACACCTCTGGACTAGGCAACTGTTGCTGGACACTCTGGACGAGGCACTTTTGCCGAATACTCGGGCCTGGTCTGACGCACTGGAAGCCTGATGCGTGGGGCTTGGTAGTGGAGGTACCAGCTTGGTGACACGCACCTCAGGGCTAGTGCGAGGAGCGGGAACAGGCTGAGTTGGACTGGGCTGACTCACTGGAAGCTTGATGCGTGGGGCTGGTACTGACGTGCCAGCCTGGAGACACGCACCTCAAGGCTAGTGCGTTAGCGGGAAACACTGGACCGTAGAGGCGCACTGGCGGTCTCAAGCACAGGACTGGCATCACCCCTACTGGCTGGATGCCCACTTTCCCCTTGCAGATGCAGGGCGCTGGTACTTGCGCATACCGGCCTGAAAATACCCCGCCTCGCCACAGCACCCATTACTCCTAAGCACGGGACCTGTCCAGTCATATGTCGCCCAAAAACAGTACGGGGATTTGGCCTGGGTCTCAATCCTCGCCCAGCCAAACTACCTGTGGTGCCCCCCCAAAAAATATTATTGGGGCTGCCTCTCGGGCTCCCTTACCAGCCGTGTTCCCCGGTCCTCACCAGACTTCCTCCGCTGCTTGGTCTTTTTGTGGTGGTAGTTCTGTCACGCTCCTCTTCGTCTGAAGATATGGAGAAATCGCTGTCGTAAAAAGTGGACCAATACGCAGTGGGTTGCGTGCTCATCATATTTTATTTAAATGTGAACACCACGAAAAAACCAAGACACAATGACCGACAGGAACAGTTTTGCAGGCTATATACAACACAATGCAAAAACAACTACCCACAAACTACAACCAAAACACAAACCTATATATAGGACTCTCAATCAGAGGCAACAGAAACACCTGCCTCCAATTGAGAGTCCAACACCCATTACTTAGACATAGAAATACATAGAACTAGAATGAACCTAGACATACAAAACATAGAACATAAACCAAAACCCGGAAATAATAAATCAAACACACCTACAAAATTCACACTCAACCTAAACAATACAAAACAAATACCCATCTGCCACGTCCTGACCAATTATAATACAATTACTCCCTTTGCTGGTCAGGACGTGACAGCCCTAGTATATGGATTTCACATGACTGGGCAGGGGTTCAGCCATGGGTGGGCCTGGGAGGGCATAGGCCCAACCACTTGGCAGCCAGGCCCACCCACTGGGGAGCCATAATTGTGGGAAATGCATATCTTGCTATAAAATACTTTAATCTCAAGAGAGGACAGGTTAATTGTTAAAAAAAAGGTTTATGTTTTCTTACCTAGAAAATAGTCCTGATCATATAAGCCTAGAAGATATCCCCCAAAAAAACAATACACTGAATGAATACCTTTTCAGGATCCTGGCTGGCTACTTTTTCTATTTGGCTAGCTACTCCATGTGCTTCTGGAAAACACTGTGTTGCCGGGGGGTTTAACTACTTTAGACCCGGTCCAGCCATGGTCAAAGACAGTCAGCGCCGCTGGGCGACACAGCGTGTTAAAGTGCATTGAAACGTGACCGCTTAGAGCAGCTGGTGTGTGAGAGCTGTGTGATAGTGTGTGACTGCAGAATACCACGTTGCCCACTCCAAGCTGTCTGCGATATCTGTGACTGAGTGTGTTAGTGCATGTACCTGGAGCAGTGGCCAATAGACATGTGTGTGTTGTGTTAGGGCTGTCTGTGGTTTCAGCTCATTCTTTCAACGATCATGGCGCTATTCAATTGATAGCCCCTTTCATTGCTATTTGGCACTTGACCCCTTCACCTCTGGCACACAACATCAAATCAAATCATTTGTATTGGTCACATACACATGGTTAGCAGGTGTTATTGCGAGTGTAGCGAAATGCTTGTGTTTCTAGTTCCGACAGCGCAGTAATATCTAACATGTAATCTAACAATTCCACAACTACCAAATACACACAAATCTAAGTAAATTAATGGAATAAGAACATATACATATAAATATATGGATGAGCAATGACAGAGCAGCATAGGCAAGATGCAATAGATGGTATAAAATATAGTATATACATATGAGATGGGTGATGCACGATATGTAAACATTATTAAAGTGACCTTATTAAAGTGACTAGTGATCCAGTTATTAAAGTGGCCAATGATTTCAAGTCTGTATGTAGGCAGCAGCCTCTCTGTGTTAGTGATGGCTGTTTAACAGGCTGATGGCCTTGAGATAGAAGCTGTTCTTCAGTCTCTTGGTTCCAGCTTTGATGCACCTGTACTGACCTCGCCTTCTGGATGGTAGCGGGGTGAACAGGCAGTGGCTCGGCTGGTTGTTGTCCTTAATGATCTTTTGGCCTTCCTGTGACATCGAGTGCTGTAGGTGTCCTGGAGGGCAGGTAGTTTGCTCCCGGTGATGCGTTGTGCAGATTGCACCACCCTCTGGAGAGCCTTGCAGTTGTGGGTGGTGCAGTTGCCGTACCAGGTGGTGATACAGCCCGATAGGATGCTCTCAACTGTACATCTGTAAAAATTTGTGAGGGTTTTCGGTGACAAACCAAATTTCCTCAGCCTCCCGAGGTTGAAGAGGCGCTATAGCGCCTTCTTCACCACACTGTCTGTGCGGGTAGACCATTTCAGTTTGTCCGTGATGTGTGCGCCGAGGAACTTAAAACTTTCCACCTTCTCCACTGCTGTCCCGTTGATATGGATAGGGGGGTGCTCCCTCTGGTGTTTCCTTAAGTCCACGATAATCTCCTTTGTTTTGTTGACGTTGAGTGAGAGGTTGTTTTCCTGACACCACACTCCGAGTGCCCTCACCTCCTACCTGTAGGCCGTCTCGTCATTGTTGGTAATCAAGCCTACTACTGTTGTGTCATCTGCAAACTTGATGATTGAGTTGGTGGTGTGCATGGCCACGCAGGCATGGGTGAACAGGGAGTACAGGAGGGGCTGAGCACGCACCGTTGTGGGGCCCCAGTATTGAGGATCAGTGAAGTGGAGATGTTGTTTCCGGCCCGTCAGGAAGTCCAGGACCCAATTGCACAGGGCAGGGTTGAGACCCAGGGCCTCAAGCTTAATGAGGAGCTTGGAGGGTACTATGGTGTTGAATGTTGAGCTATAATCAATGAAGAGCATTCTTACATAGGTATTGCTCTTGTCCAGATGGGATATGCCAGTGTACAGTGTGATGGCGATTGCATCATTTGTGGACCTATTGGGGCGGTAAGCAAATTGAAGTGGGTCTAGGGTGACAGGTAGGGTGGAGGTGATATGATCCTTGACTAGTCTCTCAAAGCACTTCATGATGACAGAGGTGAGTGCTACAGGGCAATAGTCATTTAGTTCAGTTACCTTTGCTTTCTTGGGTATAGGAAAAATGGTGGCCATCTTGAAGCATGTGGGGACAGCAGACTGGGATAGTGAGAGATTGAATATGTCCGTAAACACACCAGCCAGCTAGTCTGCGCATGCTCGGAGGACGCGGCTTGGGATGTCGTCTGGGCAGGCAGCCTTGCAAGGGTTGACACGTTTAAATGTCTTACTCACGTCGGCCACAGAAGGAGAGCCTACAGTTCTTGGTAGCGGTCTGCGTCGGTGGCACTGTATTATCCTCAAAGCGGGCAAAGAAGGTGTTTAGTTTGTCTGGAAGCGAGACGTCGGTGTCCGTAACTTCTTGCCCTTTACTACAGTAGTTTTGTCATTCTCCCTAATAGCAGCAGCTGCACACTTTTATCTTGCTCTTTCTCCTTCCTCCCCCTGTCATCTGGCCCCCAAAGCAAAAGGGGAATATTCAGATCACAAACCTTTAGTTCATCACACTCCAAACACCCAATGAGGCTGAGCTGGTTACAACATAGATAGACTACCTACCATGAGAGCTAGCAGGGCCTAAAATTAACACCTGCCACATGCGGGTAGATTTTAGCACTGGCAGGTAAGATGTCTGTCAGGGCTTCACATTGCGAGCATTTCACTAACATTATTTTGTGAATAAAAATTGTCACGTGTGATCACATGTATAGTCAAGTAGGATCACATTTATAGTTAAAGAAATGCTGCAGTAGCCGTTTTGTTTCATAGCTGGTAAATGAATCGCACTACAACTGCCTGGCTGGCAGCTGTGAACATGTGAAGAGCTGATTGAAAGATTTTAGAAGCGCTGTGCACAGGCATAACAGTTGGTCTAATTTACTTGAAACAAAAGTCTACAGAAGTGAGATTGAGTCCTTGTGTTTCTTGGCTATTTACATTGTTTTGTTGACAAGCTAGTTTGTTTTTCTATGTTTGAGATTCAACTGCTATGGATGAGAAGACAATGCCTCTAGTCTAGTCAGACTCGATCTCACAAGTGCAAACATGACTCAAATCGCACTACCACGGTAACCTCCCGCAGTTAAGGGGGCAGGTGAACATGTTGGTCTCATCTGTGCTTTTTTTAAATATATTATTTCACCTTTATTTAACCAGGTAGGCCAGTTGAGAACAAGTTCTCATTTACAACTGCGACCTGGCCAAGATAAGCAAAGCAGTGCGACAAAAACAACAACACAGAGTTACACATTACACAAATATATTTTATATGATATTTTGGTAAAAAAGTTTTTTTTTAAATGAAATTAAACAATATACCACATTACTTCTTACTAGTAACACAGTTCTTGTTCTAGAAACATTACAAAGCATGATCATCAGTTTGTGTTTCATTTGTGTAATCTTAGCCGGAAACAATATTTTGACTGGTAAAAATCTGAGTGACTGGTAGATTTGTAAATCGTTTCACACTACTATATACCAAAGTCCTGGCTAACAGACGAACACACATGCAACCAACATTCTATCTCTACCAAGCGACCAATGTTATAAGCATTATGGCATTTATTAACCTATTTCCTCTTGCTTCTAGACTTCGATTTCCAACAGCGATGGTTTGTATAAACCTTCCTGTCTGCTTGTCAGACCTCGGAAACAATGTTTCGATTTTGAAATATATTGCCCCTGTACAGAGAATGCTGTGCATGGACGAGACATTCACTTTTCTGATCTATGCGAAATCATGCAACACTATTATTATAATGGTTTGCTAGCATATATCCAATTAAATATCAATAGAAAAGCTATGAAAACTGATGACAATTGAGCGTTTTCTGCCCGTTCAGCTGTTTGTGGAGCAGTTGGCTATAAAAATGAGAAGACGCCAGCCTGCATAGCAACCGTTTTTGTTAACCATAGCAACCAATGTTTTTGCATGGACAAAAGTATTATTTTATTAGGTTTTTATCCTCAGATGGAAGGATGAAATCATATACCATTCCTTTGTGAGGAACACATCCCAGGGATCACGAGCATCTGCAAATTAAGTGCAGCTTTTGAAATTGGACGGAATATTTTGATTTTGTGATTGGACAGAGAACATGTGTTCTTGACCCCATTTCACACTGGCTACTTTGGCACCGTGTTTCTGGGCTAAGGCTGGTGCTATCCCACATTAGAATGTGCAAGTGTGAACACTTGCATTAGCCACGGACTAAAATCTCCCTTAGTCCAGGGCTGATGAGGCTCTTAGTCCTGGGCTAAGGTGCTATGTGAACGTGCCCCTTGTGACTAGGGGAATGGAAGCTTGTGTGCAACAGCGAGCAGTAATTGAATGAAAGCCTCAATGTTTTTTTCTTGTTCAAACATTTCTAACCCACCACAAAACACCAGAAAATGGCCAAAAGGAGTTGAACCAGTTCACCTGCTTTTACATTTGACTAACAGACGTTCAATGCTTCTTTAGATGTTTTCTTTTAAGGGTTAGCGTCATCATATTAAAACGAGACTTCAGTTCACATAACAGAATGTTACGAATTTGCAAAACGTACAGTATGTAACAAATTTGAGAAACATACAATGTTATAAATTTGCATACCATGCTACGAATTCTAGCAAGGTGGCTAACGTTAAGGTTAGTGTTAAATTTAGGGGTTGTCCGTGATGAGAGTTGAACTTGCAACCTTTGAGATGCTAGACGTTTGCGTTATACAGCTACCCATACAATCCGACCAACCATCCTACTTTTGTTTTTGCCTTAAATAACCATCTGTTTTAAATAACCATACCAAACGTAACATATCATCAGGGTTGGGTAGGTTACTTTCTAAATGTAATCCGTTAGTTACTAGTTACCTGTCCAAAATTGTAATCAGTAACGTAACTTTAGGATTACCCAAACTCAGTAACTTAATCTGATTCCGTTAATTTTAGATTACTTTCCCCTTAAGAGGCATTATAAGTTTTGATAAACTGAGGGATGGGCCTGGAGAAATGTAACCACTCTCAAATTAATAGTCAGAACTATGGATGCGAGGACTGACCATCCCTGATACAAATATTTTTATTAACCATATGAGGCAAAAGTGTTTGTTTACATTTACAAAGTTTACAAACATTGGAGAAAAACAAGCTTATATTTTGGGTTGTCATGGAGTGTGACAGTTGAACTAAACTCATGAGGCATTTATAAGTTATATTCTTCAGTAATCAATGGATGGATATATATATATATATCCATTGATTACTGAAGAATATAATTTATACATGCCTCATGAGTTTATATCTATCCATCCAAAAATGGATGAAAGCAACTACATGCTTAGAGGCAATCAAAAGTGTGCGAGTTTGAGCTTGTGTCCATTAGGCCTATGGATGTATTTTATCAGTGTAACCGATGTGAAATTGCTGGTTAGTTAGCGGTGGTGCGCCCTAATAGCGTTTCAATCAGTGACGTCACTCGCTCTGAGACTTGAAGTAGGGTTTCCCTTGCAACGCGGCTTTTGTGGCGCGATGGGTAACAATGCTTCGTGGGTGTCAGTAGTTGATGTGTGCAAGGGTCCCTGGTTCGAGCCTAGGTTGGGGCGAAGAGGGACGGAACCTACACTCTTACATCAGCATGAATTAGATTGAGCAATAAAAGCCCCACTTTAATTCCATAGGCTTGGATCCGAACTATGCAGCTGTTGCAAGAGCGCATTTTTCACTGGCTGTCCACTGGTTTCAAAAACCATGATTGATAGGCAGTTTAAACTTCTTAAATTCAACGACTATTGGTTTCAAATACACATTTAGATTTGTGAACAGCCATCCACAACAACCACAGTCCATAAAGCGCAAATAGCTGAATGAGAGCGCAGCAATGATTTACATCAATGAGCTATGTAGATATCAGTAATAAGTGATATCCGTATCGCCGTAGACTACACCTCTACTGTCATCCTTACCTCCAAGAGTTTATTCAAGTCGGATAATCTTTGGATGCCGACAGCAGTCACATCATTGGAAGACATAGCTTGGACTGTAGCCTACAAAAAGCCTATTCCTGCTATTTTCCCCATTGATCAAACACACATTGATCACACATTGATCAAACACACAAGTCAGAGACCACATTCAGATTTTTTCCAATGCTGATTTGAATGTCATTAAGAAAACAGAAGTGTCAAATATTTTTTTTTCTTCTCGCAACCATCCTTTCTGAATGTAAAAGTAATCCTCGAAGTAATAATCTAGTTTTTCAAAAGTATCTGTAATCTGATTACAATATTTTTGTTGGTAACGTACCGGATTACAGTTCTTTTTTTTGCTGTAATTTTTGTAATCCCTTAGATGTAATCCGTTACTCCCCAATCATGCATATCATACTAAAGGGAGTGTCTCGGATTTAAGTACAGAATAATTCAAATGCACTGAGACCAGTTTGCAAAATGAGTGACAGTTTTAAATGAATCATTAACTGCATGAAATAAATAATAATCTTCAGAAATTACTTTGACAAAGCAAAAAAAAATATTGGGCTTTAAAATGATTTGGGAAATGTTGCGGTTGAGTGGATTAAAATCTTCTTAGAAGTCAGAGGTTGCACAGAGGGCCAATTTTTGCACTTTATAAAGTCTCTTCATATTATAAATCTGATTTATAGAATTGTCCATGTATTGTCAATATTAACGGGAACTTCACATTTAATATGACAGGCTATATTGCAATATTGGTGCACAATTTCTACAAAATAAAATATGAATGGGTCGCAAAAGGGACTCATTTCGTGGAACGACACCTTTACACACGACCTGAAGCCTATCTATCTGAGTGCACATTCAATTCCGTCCCATTGTAATCAGGTTTACATCTGCCGTGACAACAAACCACATTCCTTATCAAATGCCAGCGGACTCAGTGTAGTAAACTGGCGGCGCTCATTGAATGGGCACAGCTAATCCGCGCGCCCCGCTGCGAAAGAGGATGTCTCTATCTATGACTAGAATGACTTGAGAAGTTTCAGAGGCCAGTAGTCACATTAGGCTAATATGTTACACAAAACTCCGCTGCAATAATACACCATTAGCCTAACAAATACAGTGTTTGCTGAAACATAAGTGTTTCTGGAACCGACATTATAGGACTGCAGCTCTTTGGTCCGCAGCCTCTTGTTATGGAGATGCTCCTGTCAATTGGTTAGCAAAATAAACTAAAATGTATGTAAAATGCCTTACTTGTAATTGAGAGAAAAAATCCCTTATTTGTGGCCTCTTCGAAGAAATGGCACAGTGTCTAGTGCGAAGTGATGTCCAGTTATGTTATGCTTTGTCCGAGATGGGGAGATGGTGGTTGTGAGCTCTCCGCTATCTGGCTTTGACTGAGTGGGTGAGTGTCCCGTCTCCTCCCAGCGATAGTGAACCTGGCCTCATACCTCCCACTGCACTTGTTAATATACTGCGTAGTGAGTGATACGCCTTCCAAGGCAAGTCCCACAACACATTCATTGTTTCTTACAAGAGTGGAAAAGGCGTCGGATTTCCTTCCACTTTACATCCCACAAACAATTGCCCAAGAGACTGAAACACGTTTGTGCTTTGTACACAGCTGGATTTTTGGTGTGCAGAGACTGCCAAAGTGAGACGCTAATAGCAGTCATATATCATCTGAGATATGTTTATGATAGAAATCTATACTTTTTTTGTGCACATTCCTCATTTCAATGTATAGCAACTAGACTAATTTTGTCATTTTCATTCTTGTGGTTTGGGTGATAGACCCATCTAACTTCATATAACATGTATTGCATTTGCCAATTCAAGCTTGTGGTTGTACCCTATACCATGAATTCTGTATTTAAAATGTGTTATTCAATCGTGAGTATGAAAATATGTATTGTTCCCTTCCACACAAATAAAGTTCACAGCCCACACCCGTCTTCTCTCAGTTCCTCTCAACTGTTAGTGACTATTTATGAAACTGAGGTCAACAACATAAAGCTACCCATAGACTCACACCCACAGCCCTCCACTCACTCAGAGCAACCACAAAACCGGCTCAACCCAGCGCCTCCAGACATGTGAGACCAAAAACACCCAATATGATTAAAATATGTACCAACTGAAAAAAAAATGTATGGCAATTATAAACTGTCTATTACTTTGACGTCTGTCTGACATCCTGATGACAATGTCAAATGCAGTGGATGTGGTATAGTCAAGAAACACAAGGCAAAATCATGTGCAAACATAACAAAAAACGTTGTTAGAGCCAGAGTTAGAGCCCAGAGTCAGAGCCAGAGTCAGAGCCAGAGTCAGAGCCAGAGTCAGAGCCAGAGCCAGAGCCCAGAGTTAGAGCCCAGAGTTAGAGCCCAGAGTTAGAGCCCAGAGTTAGAGCCCAGAGTTAGAGCCCAGAGTTAGAGCCCAGAGTTAGAGACCAGAGTTAGAGACCAGAGTTAGAGACCAGAGTTAGAGCCCAGAGTTGGAGCCAGAGTTGGAGCCAGAGTCCGAGCCAGAGTCCGAGCCAGAGTCCGAGCCAGAGTCGGAGCCAGAGTCCGAGCCAGAGTCCGAGCCAGAGTTAGAGCCGTGTCTCAGTCTAAGCCCGGGTACCTGTTTGTTTGCCTGCGGGCTGGAAAGGTTTGTTTATTTCTTAACTGGCGTACAAGACATTCTCTCTCAGTTTGGGTTTACTTATATACTGTTTCAACATAAGCTGTTTTTATCTGCAATCTTGTAGTTTATTAATGATCAACAGTGGACAGGGTGGTCACTGTAAACTACCCTCATATGGCACTGAGAGAGAGTTACAGTAGAGGGGGCTGATAGAAGAGTGCAGTAGAGGAAGCTGAAAGAGTTAAATTAAAGGATCGGTGTCCCAACCAGGGGACGGTTAAGCTAATGTAGACTAATGTGATTAGCATGAGGTTGTAAGTAACGCACATTTTCCAGGACATAGACATATCAGATATGGGCAGAAAGCTTAAATTCTTGTTAATCTAACTGCACTATCCAATTTATAGTAGCTATTACAGTGAAAGAATACCATGCTATTGTTTGAGGAGAGTGCACAATTATAAACTTAAATGTATTAATAAACCAATTGGGCAAATTTGGCAGTCTTGATACAACATTTTGAACAGATATGCAACGGTTCATTGGATCAGTGTAAAACTTTGCACATACACTGCTGCAATCTAGTGGCCAAAATCTAAATTGGACCTGGGTTGGAATAATACATGGCTTTCTCTTGCATTTCAAAGATGATGGTACAAAAAACAATCTTTTACCAGTTCTAATGTGTTATATTCTCCTAATTTAATTTCACATTTCCACCAACTACAAGGTATTTCCTTTCAAATGGTATCAAGAATATATATATCCTTGCTTTAGGTCTGGCTTTGGAAGACCACCAAAAACTCTGAAATCTCCATCCCTAACTACAACATTTTCAGACAAGATAGAACGGCCAAAGGGGCGGTGTTGCAATCTACTGCAGAGATGGCCTGCAGAGTTCTGTCTTATTATCCAGGTCTGTTCCTAAACCATTTGAACTTCTACTTTTAAAAATCCACCTTTCTAAAAACAAGTCTCTAACCGTTGCCGCCTGCTATAGACCACCCTCTGCCCCCAGCTGTGCTCTGGACACCATATGTGAACTGATTGCCCCCCATCTATCTTCAGAGCTCGTGCTGCTAGGTGACCTAAACTGGGACATGCTTAACACCCCAGCAATCCTACAATCTAAGCTTGATGCCCTCAATCTCACACAAATTATCAATGAACCTACCAGGTACCACCCCAAAGCCGCAAACACGGGCACCCTCATAGATATCATCCTAACCAACTTGCCCTCTAAATACACCTCTGCTGTTTTCAACCAAGATCTCAGTGATCACTGCCTCATTGCCTGCATCCGTAATGGGTCAGCGGTCAAACAACCTCCACTCATCACTGACAAACGCTCCCTGAAACACTTCAGCGAGCAGGCCTTTCTAATCGACCTGGCCAGGGTATCCTGGAAGGATATTGACCTCATCCCGTCAGTAGAGGATGCCTGGTTAGAAGAGTCGGCCCGAGAATTTAACCATGTGGCACACCCATAGAGACTGCCAGAGGTCCAGACAACAGGCCCTCCGATTTGACACACTGAACTCTATCAGAGAAGTAGTTGGTAAACCAGGCGAGGCAATCATTTGAGAAACCAAGGCTGTCGAGTCTGCCAATAAGACGTAGGAAGACCCCAGCCACCCCAGTCATAGACTGTTCTCTCTGCTACCGCATGGCAAGCGGTACTGGAGTGCCAAGTCTAGGACATAAAGGCTTCTCAACAGTTTTTACCACCAAGCCATAAGACTCCTGAACAGGTAATCAAATGGCTACCCGGACTATTTGCATTGTCTTTGGGATGGAGATGCAATATGGCAGTTGTGCCAACACATCTCTTCAGCCACCTGGTGGAAAGGACTTTGTGGATCTGAGGCTCTTTCCCCTGTTGCCTCCATCATCCTCCAAATCCCACCAACATCAACCGCCTCAGAGCACAACTGGTCCTTGTTTGGGAACACACACACACCAAAACACGGTTGCATATTTTTGTTCAGTGGAATCATCCCATGTGAAGAGTCAACTCATTTAATTAAAGTAAAATTCTTAACTTAATAGTTTTTTAAAATTTCTATTGGAAGGATTTAATCATTTGCAATTATGTATATTTATGATAAGGTAAAATGTTTATGTTTCTGTCTCCATATGATATGGTAAATATATCCAATACAAAAACCATCTACATTTAAATGGTATTAATATTAATTTGCATGTATTTCTGTTAATTCCCATATATTCCCATGGAAAGTTTCCACCTCTGAATATTCCCCCAAATATGCAACCTTATTAGAGACAGAGACAGAGTTAGAGACAGAAGGAAATACAAGGTAGTGTCTCAGTCTAAACCCAGGTACCTGTTTCTGTTGGCCTGCGGGCTGGAAAGGTTTGTTTATTTCTTAACTGGCGTACAAGACATTCTCTCTGTTTGAGTTTACTTATACACTAGTTCAACAGGAGCTGTTTTTATCTGCAATCTTGTAGTTTAATGATGTTCAGCAGTGGACAGGGTGGTCGCTGTAAACTATCCTCATATGGCACTGCTCAAGGTCATCATGGTTTAGAGACAGAGGTAGGGAGAGATGGAGGACAGACAGCGAGAGAAAGAAACAAAAGTCCTTCATGTTAAGCCCTCTTCAGCGTGGCATTGTCCTCCCACCCTGTATACCTGTAGGGCTGAGAGAGAGCTACAGTAGAGGAGGCTGAGAGAGAGTTACAGTAGAGGGGCTGATAGAGCGGTGCTGTAGAGGAGGCTCAGAGAGAGTTACAGTAGAGGGGCTGATAGAGCGGTGCTGTAGAGGAGGCTCAGAGAGAGTTACAGTAGAGGGGCTGATAGAGCGGTGCTGTAGAGGAGGCTCAGAGAGAGTTACAGTAGAGGGGCTGATAGAGCGGTGCTGTAGAGGAGGCTCAGAGAGAGTTACAGTAGAGGGGCTGATAGAGCAGTGTAGTAGAGGAGGCTGAGAGTGAGTTACAAGAGAGGGGTATGCGCAATGCTGTTGGGAGTACGCCAAATACAAATGTGATTCACATTTATTTTTTAAAGATATACATTATATTTTTCTTCACATTTTCGAAAAGTTCATTTATATTTTCCGAACGGAGCTATACATTTGGATGAGGTTTTTTTCCCGCCCGAGTAGCCTCGTTTCACTGCCAAATGTAGCAAAACGTAGCTGCTGCTCATTCCGTTTGCTCGAAAATTGATAAATAGTTTACAAAAGTAAGGACCGCGTCCATAGAGAGACATACCAGCTCTACCGGTAGTATTGCTACTAGCAGCAGTACTACACCTGTACCTGTCAAAGATACAAGTTGTTTTGCTTCCACGAGCACATCCAATGCTAGCATCAGTAATTCTACATTTGTTGTTAGCCCAGCTATTATGGACACTGACAGCTATTATGGACAACAGACAGAGACGTTGGACCATCGAAGAGGCGCAAATATGATGAGAACTACATTGATTTGGGGTTCACTTATATTGGGAGTAGGGCCTTTCCTCAGCCACAGTGTGTTATAGTACTTTTGCACATATCTCACAACTCAATGAAACCGTCACTCTTGCCCAGACATTTAGAAACAAAACATGCCAATTTGAAAAATAAGCCACGTGGGTTTTTGAGTGAGAATTAAGACGACTTTCGAGTAGTAAGACATGTATAAAAGCAACAGATACCATAAGAAGGGGCTATAAGCGTCTTATATGGTGAGCTACTGAGTGGCTAGGACAGGCAAGCACCATACTATTGTGGAGGACTTAATTCTTCCTGCTGCCGCGGATATGGCTGGGACAATGCTGGGGGAAAAGGCCCAAAAAACTATACAGCCAATGACTTCATCAAACAGCACTGTTTCATGAAGCATCAGTGACATGGCAGGAGATGTTTTGAAACAATTACTGCTTTGCATACAAGCCAGTGTGAATTCTATGCATTAAAGCTGGATGAGTCAACAGATGTGGCGGGCCTGGCACAGCTCCTGGTATATGTCCGTTACGTTTATGAGGGGTCAAGTAAGGAAGACATCCTCTTCTGCAAACCATTGGAAACCAGGACAAAATATATTTTAAAAATACCGGACAGCTTTGTGACATGAAATGAACTTTGGTGGTCAAGATGTGTTGGTATCTGTACTGATGGAGCAAAAGCCATGAAAGGGAGACATAGTGGAGTGGTAACACGCGTGCAAGCAGTTTCTCCTGACGCCACTTGGGTACACTGCAGCATCCACCGAGAGGCTCTTGCTGCCAAGGGAATGCCTGACAGCTTGAAAGAGGATTTGGACATTAAAGCAAGGCCCCTGAACTCTTGTGTATTTTCTGCAATACACAATGATATGGGCAGCAACCATGCAACACTTTTACAACATACAGAAGTGTGCTGGTTATCAAGGTGCAAAGTATAGACATGTTTTTTTTAAATTGAGAGACGAGCTTAAAGTTCTTTACTGACCATAATTTTCAGTTGTCTGACCGCTTGCATGATGACGAGTTTCTCACATGACTGGCCTATCTGGGTGATGCTTTTTCTCGCGTGAATGATCTGAATCTAGGATTACAGGGACTCTCCGCAACTATATTCAATGTTTGGGACAAAATTTAGTCTGTGATTAAGAAGTTGGAGCTCTTCTCTGTCTGAATTATTAACAAGGATATGATTGTATGATTTTTTGTGTGCAAATGAACTCAAGCTTACGGACAATGTGAAAGCACCGCCAGCATTCAAAAGTGACCAAAACATCAGCCAGGAAGCATAGGAACTGAGAAGTGGTCTGTGGTCCCCACCTGCAGAACCACTCCTTTATTGGGGGTGTCTTGCTAATTGCCTATTTCCACCTGTTGTCTATTCCATTTGCACAACAGCATGTGAAATGTATTGTCAATCAGTGTTGCTTCCTAAGTGGACAGTTTGATTTCACAGAAGTGTGATTGACTTGGAGTTACATTGTGTTGTTTAAGTGTTCCCTTTATTTTTTTGAGCAGTGTACATTAAGGCATTTCCCTTGCATTTCAAAGATGATGGTACACAATACAAACGCATGTTTTTTGTCTTTGTATTATCTTTTACCAGATCTAATGTGTTATATTCTCCTACATTAATTTCACATTTCCACAAACTGTAAAGTATTTCCTTTCAAATATGATCAAGAATATGCATTTCCTTGCTTAAGGTCCTAAGGTACAGGCAGTTAGATTTGGGTATGTCATTTTAGGTGAAAATTGAAAAAAAGGGGCAGATCCTTAAGAGTTAAGGGGGGCTGAGACAGAGGTTCAAATCTCCATTCAGAGGGTCCCTCTCCAATCCCATGTACTCTATTCACCCTGACCCACTCTTTTACTCCCCAACCTTCCTCAACCCCATACTCCTCACCCTCTCAACCCTGTCTCCACTGTACAACCCACCCTCCTGCTACACGCAACCTCACCCCCTCTCTTCCTCCCTCCTGCCTCTCACCACACCCCCACTCTCACTCTCCACATTTTCTCTCATCCCCCCCTCAACTCCTTGCTCCTAGAGACAACATACGTAATTAAATGCTTTTGTGTGGTGAAGAGATCTCAGGTGTTACCATAGAAATTGTATTTCTGTGGATGTTATGTTGTTGTGTGTGTTTCATAAGAAAATGTGACACACTCTCATGTTGTTGTTTTGCGTGTGTGTAGGAGGAGAGTCATGTGATCTCATGTTGTGTCTCAGGGTCAGACTCATGCAGGTGTATATTTGGCAGAGAGAGTGTGTTCCTGTCACGTAGCACGGTCATAAAGACATTCCATACACTGACTGTGTCCCTCACAGTGACCATGAATAGAACACCGCTGAATCCTGATTACTGACTAAATGTCAAATATGCAGGAAAAGCCAGAGTTTACCAAGACGCTTTGTTATGGAGGCATACAGGTGCGAAATACTTATTTCTTACTTCTTCTCAGTTTACCTTTCGCTTGAAATGTCTTAGAGCGAAGGAGAGACGGTAACAACTTTTTCTCTCTTTGTCTTTCCCTTTCTTGCATTCTCTCTCTTCTCTCTCTCTCTCTTCTCTCACTCTTTCTCCCTCTCCAGTAGTGCTCACTTGTTCAGTCACTCAGAGCCCCTATGTACTGTTATCTTGAACACATCTCATCCAGCCTGAGGATGTCTATCCTTCTATCATCACAGTTTAATAACTGGAGAAAACACATTGTCTCGAGCTTCATTCACCTGAGTATGACCTCTATGAATGAGGGTTCACCTGGCTTATCCTGGATTGTTCCATGGAAAGAGTGCCTTTTGCATCCCTTTGATAATTTAAGTAGAAACTGTGCACCAACATTGAATTTTAAAAGCCTTATATATTAAATGAAGTAACATACTGTAGACCACATGCAGCATTCACATTTTTTTATACGAATAAACGCTCGCTAAACTGCCAAAATCCAGCATTTTGACCTGTCCCTCCGTCAACCCTGTGTCACTTCTAGGAGTGATTTTAACCCACTTATTCCCAAAATGTCTCACCATCATTGTAAAGCCCTAGTTATTTTGTTGTTTTGACAAGGTCATTTCTGAAGATGTGATTAGTGATTAATTTACGTCTGTCACTCATTTTAAGGTCAACCCCAACATGAACTCTCATTTTAATATAGTGAAACTATTCCTTTAAAAAAAGAACACTGAAAATCTAAAAGCTGGTGAGCTGGTTCTACTCTTTTTGGAAATGTTCTGGTGTTTTCTGGTGGAAAACTGAGCAGGTCAAGCATAGCACATCAACCAATATACAGGCTAGAAATGTTTTAACAATAAAACATTTTTAAAAAATCAGGCTTGTATTCCATTGCCCTTCCCTTTTTCACATAACAAGCCTCCATTTCCCCTGTCACAAGCTAGGGATTTATGGCTGATTTAAGAAGAAATAGAAAACCCTGTTATGGTGACCTAGCTACTTTATTTGGCACTTAATAGGCACTTACTATAGTCATTTTTTATTTAACCTCTTGAGATGGGAAAACTATTTTTTTTTTATGACAGAATGTTAAAATTAAGTGAAATTAGGGCTCTGGCAGTCATTGCATTTTGTCAGCTGGCAATTGTTATGCAAATGACTGCCGGTCTCATGGTAATTTACTATTAAAGAGCATATACACATCTAGCATCTCCAGGCCTCCATGCACACAAGCCGCTGATGCAGAACTTTGGAACAGCTTCATTTAAAAAAGTATAATAAATCCATTGAATATAGCCTGCCCTACACCATCACAATAAATCCATTGAATATAGCCTGCCCTACACCATCACAATACATCCATTATTTTATTTAGGCAGGTCTAAATCAGTTTTATTTTTTCATGAGCATGGCCTTATTTCTATTACAGCATATTGAATGACTGTCATTCATATTCTATTCACCCAGTTCAATGTAACAGTGATAGGTTTAGGCAACTACATGATACAAACATTTTCCTTATACCCATCATGCTACAACATAACCTATGAATTATAGTTTACCACGAAGGTGACAGACAGTGACACATGGACAGACACATTCAATACCGCCTTGCACACTCTTGCTTGCATCTAGCTGATATAGGGTGTAATCAGTACTCCAACAGTTGCAAAAAATTGTTTGCTTCTGTTTAAGAAACGTTTTTCAGCAGAATCGTCGGAATGAATACACCCCTGATCATGGGTAAACACAGCTCACTTTTATAGCAACCTCGTTGTATGCCTTCTCGCATCTATGCACTCTCCTCCTCTCACTTTTTCCCTTCGATTGTGGACTTACATCAACTGTATGTGACCAGGCGAAAAAACCTTTCAAGCCAAACCATATCATAACCGCTACACACAGCCTAGATAGTTGTCACCATATTAGCTAAAGTAACGTCATAGTCAACATAGCTAATAGAACTAAAGCTTTAGTAAACCCACTACAATCATGCAGTAACGTTACAGTGTAAGTAGTTTAGCACTTACACTGGCGGGCCCCGGTGGCAATAAATTAGTAAAACCAAAAGCTTACCTTGACTTGGAAGAGTTCCGGTCTTGGATAGTCATAGCCAGCTAGCTAACATAGCATCCCTCTGATTGAGCTGGGTTTTTGAGTAGGCTAAACTAGCTAGCTGCATTTGCTAGCTAAGTAAGTGAAACTGAAAGTGGGAAAAAATTACTCTCTCTCTCTCTTGCTTCTTCTTCATTTTGGAAGAACTGAATTTGTTCAAAACTGTTAAACTATTGTCTTTCTCTCTCTTTGAGTCAACTACTCACCACATCTACTCACGTACCTTCTCCCCTATGCAATCTGGTTTCCGAGCTGGTCATGGGTGCACCTTAGCCACGCTCAAGGTCCAAAATGATATCATAACCGCCATCGATAAGAGACAATACTGTGCAGCTGTATTCATCAACCTGGCCAAGGCTTTCGACTCTGTCAATCACCACATTCTTATCAGCAGACTCAACCGCCTTGGTTTCTCAAATGACTGCCTCGCCTGGTTCACCAACTACTTCTCAGACAGAGTTCAGTGTGTCAAATTGGAGAACCTGTTTTCCAGACGTCTGGCAGTCTCTATGGGGGTCCCACAGGGTTCAATCCTCTGGCCGACTCTTTTCTCTGTATACATCAATGATGTTGTTCTTGCTGCTGGTGATTCTCGGATCCACCTCGACGCAGACGACACCATTCTGTATCCTTTTGGCCCGTCTTTGGATACTGTGTTAACAAACCTCCAGATTAGCTTCAATGCCATACAACTCTCCTTCAGTGGCCTCCAACTGCTCTTAAATACAAGTAAAACTAAATGCATGCTCTTCAACCGATAGCTGCCCACACCTACCCACCCGTCCAGCATCCCTACTCTGGACGGTTCTGACTTAGAATATGTGGACAACTACAAATACTTAGGTGTCTGGTTGGACTGTAAACTCTCCTTCCAGACTCACATTAAGCATCTCCAATCCAAAATTAAATCTAGAATCGGCTTCCTATTTCGCAACAAAGCATCCTTCACTCATGCTTCCAAACATACCCTACTAAAACTGACTATCCTACCGATCCTTGATTTTGGCGATGTCATTTACAAAATAGCCTCCAATACCCTACTCAGCAAATTGGATGCAGTCTATCACAGTGCCATCCGTTTTGTCACGAAAGCCCCATATACTACCCACCACAGCGACCTGTACGCTCTCGTTGGCTGGCCCTCGCTTCATATCCGTCGCCAAACACACTGGCTCCAGGACATCTATAAGTCATTTCTAGGTAAAGGCCCGCCTTATCTCAGCTCACTGGTCACCATAGCATCACCCACCCGCAGCACGCGCTCCAGCAGGTATATTTCACTGGTCACCCCCAAAGCCAATTTCTCCTTCGGCCGCCTTTCCTTCCAGTTCTCTGCTGCCAATGACTGGAACGAACTGCAAAAATCACTAAAGCTGGAGACTCATATCTCCCTCACTAGCTTGAAGCACCAGCTGTCAGAGCAGCTCACAGACTACTGCACCTGTACATAGCCAATCTGTAAATAGCACATCCAACTACCTCATCACCATATTATTTATTTTGCTTGTTTGCACCCCAGTATCGCTACTTGCACACTCATCTTCTGCACATCTATCACCCCAGTGTTTAATTTGCCATACTGTAATAATTTTGCCACTATGGCCTATTTATTGCCTCATCCCCCTTAAAACCTCTCTGGGGTATGTGTGACGGTAGCGTCCCACCTCGCCAACAGCCAGTGAAATAGCAGAGCGCCAAATTCATAACAAAAATCTCATAATTCAAATTTCTCACACATACAAGTATTATACACCATTTTAAGATAATCTTCTCGTTAATCCAACCACAGTGTCCGATTTCAAAAAGGCTTTACGGTGAAAGCATAGCTTTAGATTATGTTAGGACAGCACCTAGACAAGAAAAACCACACAGCAATTTTCCAAGCAAGGAGAGGCGTCACAAAAACCAGAAATACAGCTAACATTAATCACTAACCTTTGATGATCTTCATCAGATGACACTCCCAGGACTCAATGTTACACAATACATGTATGTTTTGCTCGATAAAGTTCATATTTATATCCAAAAACCCCATTTTACATTGGCGTGTAATGTTCAGAAATGTTTTGCCTCCTAAACTTCCAGTGAATGAGCACATCAATTTACAGAAATACTCATCATAAACTTTGATAAAAGATACAAGTGTTATGCACAGAATTACAGAAACTTCTGTCAGATTTCAAAAAAGCTTTACAGCGAAAGCAAACTTTGCAATAATCTGAGTACAGCGCTCAGACATCAAAACAAGCCATACAGATACCTGCCATTTTGGAGTCAACAGAAGTCACAAATAGCATTATAAATCTTCACTTACCTTTGATGATCTTCATCGGAATGCACTCCCAGGAATCCCAGTTCAACAATAAATGTTGATTTTGTTTCGATAAAGTCCATATTTATATCCAAATACCTCCTTTTTGTTCGTGTTCAGTCGAGTAATCCAAATGCACTGTGCTCGTGCAGTAAGTTCAGACAAAGTCAAAAAAGTTATATTACAGTTCGTAGAAACATGTCAAACGATGTATAGAATCAACCTTTAGGATATTTTTATCATAAATCTTACATAATATTCCAACCGGACGATTCCTTTGTCTTCAGAAATGAAAAGGAACACACCTAACTCTCACGGGAGCGCGCATGATTAAGCTCATGTCATTTTCTCAGTCATCTGATTCCTAGAGCTCTTATTCTCTCCCCATTCACAGTAGAAGCATGAAACAACGTTCTAAAGACTGTTGACATCTATTGGAAGCCTTAGGAAGTGCAAAATGACCCCACAGTCACTGTATATTAGATAGGCAATCACTTGAAAAACTACAAACCTCAGATTTCCACACTTCCTGGTTGGATTTCTTCACAGGGTTTTGCCTGCCATATGAGTTCTGTTATACTCACAGACATCATTCAAAAAGGTTTAGAAACTTCAGCGTGTTTTCTATCCAAATCTACTAATAATATCTCCCCTACCCCAAAGAAGTTTTAATTAACCTACCTCATTTGCACACACTGTATATAGACCTTCTCTATTGTATTATTGGCTGTATGTTTGTTTATTCCATGTGTAACTCTGTGTTGTTGTTTGTGTCGCACTGCTTTGCTTTATCTTGGCCAGGTCGCAGTTGTAATTGAGAACTTGTTGTAGATTCATTCTCACCTTCGATTGAGTGGACAACATGTCAGTTCATGCTGCAAGAGCTCTGATAGGTTGGAGGATGTCCTCTGGAAGTTTTCATAATTACTGTGTAAATCTATGGGAGTGGCTGAGAACCATGAGCCACCTAGGTTTTGTATTATAGTCAATGTACTCAGAGGGGGACAGTAGTTACAGTAGCTGTCCTCTGGTGACACAATGGTGCTACCCTATAGAGTGCTGTTGAGGCTACTGTTACCTTCATTGCAAAAGTGTGTGTTTTAATCAATTATTTGGTGACTGTATTATATTTAGTATAGTTTTATCTAAAAAGGATAACTTTTTAAAAATGTTGCCATTTTTATTTTTATGAAATTGACTGAGGAGGATTGTCCTCCTCTGAGGCACATCCAATGGTCTAAAGAAACATTATAATATGAAGAAATGTATTCCAGAAGAACAGAATATGAGTCAGACAACTGTATGTTAGCTGGCTATGCTGGCTACTGTATGCGCCATGCCATAGGCTGTAGGCTAGTTTGCTTAGCAGACAAGGTATGCTTGTAAGTCCCGTGCCATTATTTTATATTATATGACTTTCTAGTATGAAGAATATACTTGAACTTAGTTGAATAAAATATAAATAATATTTTTCCCATTCCGGAGCGAGTGCGCATATGAAGTGACTATATGTTGAATGTAAAAGTATATCATTTGAAACTGGTCCATTACGGTTTAGCTTAAGAAGTAACTATATTGTGCATAAAAGTCATACTTTGAAATGGGTCCTGTACTCCAGATGTAGAGTTACATGGCAAATGTATTTGTGAATGATACAAACTCTGGAATGTCTTAGAAATCAAAACTAATATGGGCTGCATGATGCGGCTATAAGCCATTGATATAAAAAAGTAAAAAAAAGGCTTGTGCTCTGTTCGTTGTGTAACCGGTGTGAAATGGCTAGCTAGTTGGCGGGGTTCACGCTAATAGCGTTTCAATCGGTGACATCACTCGCTCTGAGACTTGAAGCAATACTGTTTACTCTTTCCTCAGGCTGCACACGCAAGCGATCATATTTTTCCCCATATAACTATTCTCAATTTAACTATTTAATATATACAATTAGTTTTGATTTAGAATGGCCCGTTATCAAATGGGCAAGAACAGGTGTAGGGGAAAAAATACACGTCATCCATATGCACTTGAATAGCGAATGGAGGCTGGTAGGCTCCTCTGGTTTTATAGCGGGACAATGCTTAATATCAGAAGCTGAGAAATAAATATTGTAGCAGTAGAAGGCTGGGATCCTCCTCTTTTAGTGGAAACCATAAAAACTCTGCTTTCACACAGAATTCCATATAGAAATGTCTGGGCTTATAAGAACACTTATTTCACTCCATGCATCAACCACTGTTAGAGGAGCATGCAGCCTCTCGCTGTGCTGCTACCAGCTCTAAAAGTCTCATGTCAGAGTTAGACATTCATCCATGTTTCTTGTGTCACAGGTGACCTAGCTGGATATTCCGCCCCAACTTTGTATGCCATGGGCTCTCCAACCCTGTTCCTGCAGCTATCCAGTGTTTAGTTTGGGTACAAAGTTCGGGAACAAATCTGTTTTTCACAACTAACTATATTTCATTAACACAGTGTCCAAAGAAGGGCCATAAGTATACAGAATGGTGTTGTCTGCGTAGAGGTGAATCAGAGACTCACCAGCAGCAAGAGCAACATCATTGATGTTTTCAGAGAAGAGAGTCGGCCCAAGAATTGAACCCTTTGGCACCCCCATAGAGACTGCCAGAGGCCCGGACAACAGGCCCTCCGATTTGACACACTGAACTCTATCAGAGAAGTAGTTGGTGAACCAGGTGAGGCAATCATTTGAGAAACCAAGGCTGTTGAGTCTGCCGATAAGGATATGGTGATTGACAGAGTTGAAAGCCTTGGCCAGGTCGATGAAAATGGCTGCACAGTATTGTTTCTTATCGACGGCGGTTATGATATCGTTTAGGACCTTGAGCGTGGCTGAGGTGCACCCATGACCAGCTCTGAGACCAGATTGCATAGCGGAGAAGGTACGGTGGGATTCGAAATGGTCGGTAATCTGTTTGTTAACTTGGCTTTCGAAGACCTCAGAAAGGCAGGGTAGGATAGGATAGTTATAGGTCTGTAGCAGTTTGGGTCAAGAGTGTCCCCCCCCTTTGAAGAGGGGGATGACTTTAGCTGCTTTCCAATCTTTGGGATTAACATGATTCCTTCTAATTGCAGTCGCTATCCTCGGCTTACGGCGAGGATAGCTGTGCTGCAAGCCCAGCATCAGACGCAATCATTAGGCAAGGGTGATTTCAGTGTAGGAAAGAATGAAACAGTGTCTGTGCCACCAGTAAGTACAGATAGTAGTATAAATCCCTTCGCACAGTCCCCGCAGCCAGACAACTTTCTCATGGATTCCGGAGGGAAATGCTGTAGAAATGCTCAACCGGTGTCGCTCATTCAACCAACAGAAACGTTCAACCGGTTCTCCCCATTAAGCAGCGAGCCGGAGTCAGAGGCCGAGCCTTCTCTGGTCTCTACTCCTCCCGTTACGGGTTCTGAGACACCGAAGCCTCCCACCATTAGCTCTGACAAATTGAAAACCCTAGTCATTGGCGACTCCATTACTCGCAGTACTAGACTTCAAACGAATTATCCAGCAATCATACACTGTTTACCAGGGGGCAGGGCTACCGACGTTAAGGCTAATCTGAAGATGGTGCTGTCTAAAGCTAAAACTGGCGATTGTAGAGAGTATAGGGATATTGTTATCCACGTCGGCACCAACGATGTTAGGATGAAACAGTCAGAGGTCACCAAGCGCAACATAGCTTCAGCGTGTAAATCAGCTAGAAAGATGTGTCGGCATCGAGTAATTGTCTCTGGCCCCCTCCCAGTTTGGGGGAGTAATGAGCTCTACAGCAGTCTCAAAACTCAATCGCTGGTTGAAAACTTTTTTCTGGCCCTCCCAAAATATAGAATTTGTAGATAATTGGCCCTCTTTCTGGGACTCACCCACAAACAGGACCAAGCCTGGCCTGCTGAGGAGTGACGGACTCCATCCTAGCTGGAGGGGTGCTCTCATCTTATCTATGAACATAGACAGGGCTCTAACTCCCCTAGATCCACAATGAGATAGGGTACAGGCCAGGCAGCAGGCTGTTAGCCAGCCTGCCAGCTTAGTGGAGTCTGCCACTAGCACAGTCAGTGTAGTCAGCTCAGCTATCCCCATTGAGACCGTGTCTGTGCCTCGACCTAGGTTGAGCAAAACTAAACATGGTGGTGTTCGCCTTAGCAATCTCACTGGAATAAAGACCTCCTCCATTCCTGCCATTATTGAAAGAGATTGTGATACCTCACATCTCAAAATAGGGCTACTTAATGTTAGATCCCTCACTTCCAAGGCAGTTATAATCAATGAACTAATCACTGATCATAATCTTGATGTGATTGGCCTGACTGAAACATGGCTTAAGCCTAATGAATTTACTGTGTTAAATGAGGTATCACCTCCTGGTTACACTAGTGATCATATCCCCCGCGCATCCTGCAAAGGCAGAGGTGTTGCTAACATTTCTGATAGCAAATTTCAATTTACGAAACAATATATGTTTTCGTCTCTTGAGCTTCTAGTCATGAAATCTATGCAACCTACTCAATCACTTTTCATAGCTACTGTTTACAGGCTTCCTGGGCCATATGCAGCGTTCCTATCCTATCGGATGTTTCAATGAAACATGGTGAAGCCCCAAAATTGCCCTTGCTGGAAGCCTGTGTTTCAGACATAAGGAAGTGGATGGCTGCAAATGTTCTACTTTTAAACTCGCAAAAAACAGAGATGCTTGTTCTAGGTCCCAAGAACAAAGAGATCTTCTGTTGAATCTGACAATTAATCTTGATGGTTGTACATTCTTCTCAAATAAAACTGTGAAGGACCTCGGCGTTACTCTGGACACTGATCTCTCTTTTGACGAATATATCAAGACTGTTTCAAGGACAGCTTATTTCCATTTACGTAACATTGCAAAAATCAGAAACTTTCTGTCCAAAAATTATGCAGAAAAATGTATCCATGCTTTTGTCACTTCTAGGTTAGACTACTGAAATGCTCTACTTTCCGGCTACCCGGATAAAGCACTAAATACACTTCAATTAGTGCTAAACACGGCTGCTAGAATCTTGACTAGAACCAAAATATTTGATCATATTACTCCAGTGCTAGCCTCTCTACACTGGCTTCCTGTTAAGGCAAGGGCTGTTTTCAAGGTTTTACTGCTCATAGTTGGTGGTTGAAGATATCCCTCTAGTGGTGTGGGGGCTGTGCTTTGGCCAAGTGGGTGGGGTTATATCCTGCCTGTTTAGCCCTGTCCGGTGGTATCGTCGGATGGAGCCACAGTGTCTCCCGACCCCTCCTGTCTCAGCCTCCAGTATTTATGCTGCAGTAGTTTGTGTCGGGGGGCTAGGGTCCGTCTGTTATATCTGGAGTATTATCTATTTCTCCTGTCTTATCCAGTGTCCTGTGTGAATTTAAGTATGCTCTCTCTAATTCTCTTTCTCTTCCTTTCTTTCTTTCTCTCTCTCTCTCGGAGGACCTGAGCCCTAGGACCATGTCTCAGGACTACCTGGCCTGATGACTCCTTGCTGTCCCCAGTCCACCTGGCCGTGCTGCTGCTCCAATTTCAACTGTTCTGCCTGAGGCTATGGAACCCTGACCTGTTCACTGGACGTGCTACCTGTCCCAGACCTGTTGTTTTCAACTTTCTAGAGACAGCAGGAGCGGTAGAGATACTCTGAATGATCGGCTATGAAAAGCCAACTGACATTTACTCCTGAGGTGCTGACCTGTTGCACCCTCGACAACCACTGTGATTATTATTATTTGACCCTGTGGGTCATCTATGAACATTTGAAGATCTTGGCCATGTTGTGTTATAATCTCCACCCGGCACAGCCAGAAGAGGACTGGCCACCCCTCATAGCCTGGTTCCTCTCTAGATTTCTTCCTAGGTTCTGGCCTTTATAGGGAGTTTTTCCTAGCCACTGTGCTTCTACACCTGCATTGCTTGTGTTTGGGGTTTTAGGCTGGGTTTCTGTACAGCACTTTGAGATATCAGTTGATGTAAAAAGGGCCTTATAAATACATTTGATTTGATCAAAAATGGGTGACAACTCCTGCAGCTGTGTCGGACTCTGGGTATGTACATAATCAAATCAAAGTTTACTTGTCACGTGCGCCAAATAAAACAGGTGTAGACCTTACAGTGAAGTGCTTACTTACCTAACCAACAGTGTAATTTAACTTCTATGGGCTACGTGGGACCCACCTGCGGGACACAGCCAGTGAAATATCAGGGCGGCAAATTCAAAAACAACAAAATGTCATAATTCAACTTTCTCAAACATACAACTATTTTACACCATTTTAAAGATACACTTCTCCTTGATGTAACCACATTGTCCGATTTCAAAAAGGCTTTACAGCGAAACAAAACATTAGATTATGTTAGGAGAGTACATAGACAAAAATAATCACACAGCCATTTTCTAAGCAAGAACGTGTGTCAATAAAACCCAAAACACAGCTAAATGAAGCATTAACCTTTGACGATCTTCATCAGATGACACTCCTAGGACATTATGTTACACAATACATGTATGTTTTGTTCGATAAAGTTCATATTTATATCCAAAAACAGCATTTTACATTGGCGCGTGGTGTTCAGAAAATGTATTCCCACCAAAACGTCCGGTGAATGTGCACATCAATTTACAAAAATACTCATCATAAATGTTGACAAAATATATAACAATTATTTAAAGAATTATAGATAGACTACTCCTGGATGCAACCGCTGTGTCAGATTTTAAAATAGCTTTACGGAGAAAGCACATTTTTCAATATTCTGAGTACATAGCTCAGCCATCACAGCGAGCTATACAGACACCCGCCAAGTTCGGGGCAACCTAAACTCAGTATTCGTATTAGAAATATTGGCTTACCTTTGCTGATCTTCGTCAAAATGCACTCCCAGGACTGCTACTTCCACAAGAAATGTTGTTTTTGTTCGAAATAATACATATTTATGTCCAAATACCTCTGTTTTGTTCGTGCGTTCAGGTCACTATCCAAAGGCATAACGCGCGAGCGTGTTACCAGAGACAAAGTCAAAATGTTCCATTACCGTACTTAGAAGCATGTCAAACGCTGTTTAAAATCAATCTTTATGGTATTTTTAATGTCAAATTGCGATAATATTCCAACCGGACAATAGCATATTCATTCAAGAAGAAAAAGAAGGAACGGCGCCCTCGCGTGACTGCGCATATCCAATCCCTTTGTCCACAGGCAGTCCACTCAGTAACTGAGCTCCTATTATCTGCCCAGTGACAGGAGAATGCTCAAACCACTTTCTGAAGGCTGTTGACAGCCAATGGAAGCCTTAGGAAGTGCAACGTCACACCACAGACACTGTAGTTTCGATAGAGAATCAAAAGGATAAACTAATCCTTCTAACCCCCCCCCAAAAGATTTAGATGCACTATTGTAAAGTGGTTGTTCCACTGGATATCATAAGGTGAATGCACCAATCTGTAAGTCGCTCTGGATAAGAGCGTCTGCTAAATGACTTAAATGTAAATGTAAATGTAAAAGAAGAACTACAATTCTCAGACTTTCCACTTCCTGCTTGGAATTTTTTCATGTTTTTGCCTGCCATATGAGTTCTGTTATACTCAGACACCATTCAAACAGTTTTAGAAACTTCAGAGTGTTTTCTATCCAAATCTACTAATAATATGCATATTCTAGTTTCTGGGCCAGAGTAGTAACCTGTTTAAATTGGGTACGTTTTTTTCATCCGTGAAAATACTGCCCCCTACACCCCAACAGGTTAAGTAAGAAATAGGTATTTGGTGAGCAATAGTCAGGAAATAAAAAACAACAGTAAAAAGAGTGAATAATATCAGTAGCGAGGCTATATACAGGCACAGGTTAGTTGGGCAAATTGAGGTAGTATGTACAGGAATGTATAGTTAAAGTGACTATGCATATGTGATAAAAAGAGAGTAGCAGCAGCGTAAAAGAGGGGTTGGGGGGGACACACACAATGCAAATAGTCCGGGTAGCCATTTGATTGAACTGTTGAGGAGTCTTATGGCTTGGGGGTAAAATCTGTTGAGAAGCCTTTTGGTCCTAGACTTGGGGCTCCGGTACTGCTTACCATGCGGTAGTAGAGAGAACAGTCTATGACTGGGGTGGGGTATTTGACAATTTTTAGGGTCTTACTCTGACACCGCCTGGTGTAGAGGTCCTGGATGGCAGGCAGCTTAGCCCCAGTGATGTACTGGGCCGTACGCACTACCCTCTGTAGTGCCTTGCTGTCGGAGGCCGAGCGTTGCCGTACCAGGCAGTGATGCAACCAGTCAGGATGCTCTCAATGTTGCAGCTGAAGAACCTTTTGATGATCTGAGGACCCATGCCAAATCTTTTCAGTCACCTGAGGGGAAATGGGCGTTGTTGTGCCCTCTTCACAACTGTCTTGGTGTGTTTGGACCATTCTAGTTTGTTGGTGATGTGGACATCAAGGAACTTGAAGCTCTCAACCTGCTCCACTACAGCCCCATAGATGAGAATGGGAGCGTACTCGGTCCTCCTTTTCCTGTAGTCCACAATCATCTCTTTAGTCTTGGTTACGTTGAGGGATAGGTTGTTATTCTGGCACCACCCGGCCAGGTCTCTGACCTCCTCCCTATAGGCTGTCTTGTTGTTGTCGGTGATCAGGCCTATCGCTGTTGTGTTGTCTGAAAACTTAATGATGGTGTTGGAGTATACCTGGCCACGCAGTCATGGGGGAACAGGGAGTACAGTAGGGGACTGAGCAGGTACTCCTGAGGTGCTTCAGTGTTGAGTATCAGCGTGGCAGATGTGTTGCTACCTACCCTCACCACCTGGGGGCGGCCAGTCAGGAAGTCCAGGATCCAGTTACAGAGGGAGGTGTTTAGTCCCAGGATCCTTACCTTAGTGATGAGCTTTGAGGGTACTATGGTGTTGAATGCTGAGCTGTAGTCAATGAATAGCATTCTCAGGTAGGTGTTCCTTTTGTCCAGGTGGGAAAGGGCAGTGTGGAGTGCAATAGAGATTGCATAATCTGTGGATCTGTTTGAGCGGTATGCAAATTGAAGTGGGTCTAGGGTTTCTGGGATAATGGTGTTGATGTGAGCCATTGCCAGCCTTTCAAAGCACTTCATGGCCACGGACATGAGTGCTACGGGTCTGTAGTCATTTAGGCAGGCTGCCTTAGTGTTCTTGTGCGCAGGGTGGTCTGCTTGAAACATGTTGATATTACAGACAGACTCAATCAGGGACATGTTGAAAATTTCAGTGAAGACACCTGCCAGTTGGTCAGCACATGCCCGGAGCACACGTCCTGGTAATCCGTCTGGCCCCGCGGCCTTGTGAATGTTGACCTGTTTAAAGGTCTTACTCACGTCGGCAACGGAGAGCGTGATCACACAGTCATCCAGAACAGCTGATGCTCTCATACATGCCTCAGTGTTGCTTCCCTCGAAGCGAGCATAGAAGTGATTTAGCTCGTCTGGTAGGCTCGTGTCACTGGGCAGCTCGCGGCTGTGCTTCCCTTTGTAATCTGTAATAGTTTGCAAGCCCTGCCACATAAGACGAGCGTCGGAGACGGTGTAGTACGATTCAATCTTAGCCCTGTATTGGCACTTTGCCTGTTTGATAGTTCGTCGGAGGGCATAGCAGGATTTATTAAAAGAGTCACGCACCTTGAAAGCAGCAGTTCTACCCTTTAGCTCAGTGCGAATGTTGCCTGTAATCCTTGGCTTCTGGTTGGGGTATGTACGTACAGTCGCGGTTGGGACGATGTCCTCGATGCACTTATTGATAAAGCCAATGACTGATGGAGTGTACTCCTCAATGCAATTGGAAGAATCCCGGAACATGTTCCAGTCTGTGATAGCAAAACAGTCCTCTAGGTTTAACATCTGCTTCATCTGACCACTTTTTTATAGACTGAGTCACTGGTGCTTCCTGCTTTAATTTTTGCTTGTAAGCAGGAATCAGGAGGATAGAATTGTGGTCAGATTTACCAAATGGAGGGCGAGGGAGATCTTTTTATGCGTCTCTGTGTTTGGAGTACAGGTGATCTAGAATTTGTTTCCCTCTGGTTGCGCATTTAACATGTTGACAGAAATTAGGTAAAACTGATTTAAGTTTCCCTACATTAAAGTCTCCGGCCACTAGGAGCGCCGCCTCTGGGTGAGCGGTTTCCTGTTTGCTTATTTCCTTATACAGCTGACTGAGTGCGGTCTTAGTGCCAGCGTCCGTCTGTGGTGGTAAATAAACAGCCACGAAAAGTATAGATGAAAACTCTCTTGGCAAATAGTGTGGTCTACAGTTTATCATAAGATACTCTACTTCAAGCGAGCAAAATATAGAGACTTCCTTAAATTTCATGCAGCAGCTGTTGTTACAAATGTGCACAGAACGCCCCCCCTCGTCTTACCGCAGTGTGCTGTTCTATCTAGCCGGTGCAGCTTATATCCTGCTAGCTGAATATGCATGTTATCATTCAGCCACGATTCCGTGAAACATTAGATGTTAGTTTTTTTATGTCCCGTTGGTAGTATATTCTTGATCGTACCTCGTCTAATTTATTGTCCAATGGTTGTACGTTGGCGAGTAATATTGATGCTAACGGCAGCTTTCCCACTAGCCTTCTCCGGATCCTTACGAGGCACCCCGCTCTGTGTCCTCTGTACCCGTGTCTCTTTCTCTTGCCAATAACGGGGATGTCGGCCTTGTCGGGTGTTCGCAGTATATCCTGTACTTCCTGCTTGTTGAAGAAAAAAATATTTGTCTAATCCGAGGTGAGTGATCGCTGTCCTGATATCCAGAAGCTGTTTTTTGCCGTAAGATACGGTGGCAGAAACATTATGTACAAAATAAGTTACAAATAATGCACAAAAAAAACATAATAGCACAATTGGTTAGGTGCCCGTAAAACTGCTGCCATTTCTTTCCGGCGCCATTTTAACAATGGTAGGCTTTGAGGGGACTCCTATGGTAGGTACACCTATAGCTCATCTCTTGGCAATAGTACTGTAGACTACTTTATCACTGACCTCAATCCAGAGTCTCTTAGAGCGTTAACAGTCAGTCCACTGACACCCCTACCAGATCACAGCAAAATCACACTCAACTTGAACAAAGCTATGCTCAATCATGAGGCATCATAGCCAAAGGAACTAATTCATATTAAGAAATGCTATAGATGGAGGGAAAATGTTGCGGAACTCTACCCCCCTCCAAAAAAAAATAGTCAACAACAAATTCAATCCCTTCTAGATAATTTCCTAGACAAAAGTGTCACGTCCTGACCAGTATAAGGGGTTATTGTTTATTGTCGTTTGGTCAGGACGTGGCAGGGGGTATTTGTTTTATGTGGTTCGGGGTTTAATGGTATATGTATTTATGTAAGAGGGGTGTTTGATTTATGTGTTCCGGGGTTTTTGGGTAATGTTCTTGTTTTGAATTTCTATGGTTTTCTATGTTGTGTATTTCTTTGTTGTCCTGGTATGGCTCTCAATCAGGAACAGCTGTACATCGTTGTTGCTGATTGAGAGTCATACTTAAGTAGCCCTGTTTTCACCTATCCCTTTGTGGGAAGTTGTTTGTGCATTGCTGTGTGTAGCCTGCATTACTGTGCATTTTGTGTTTTCAGTGTTCTAAATTAAAAGTTAAAATGAGCCTTGGTCCCTTTCATACGAAGACCGTTACAAAAAGGTAATAATGAAGGTGTAAACATGGCAGTAGAAAACCTAAACAGTATATTTGACCTCTCAGATTCCCTCAGCTAATACCAAAAATATCTATCAAATCTAAACATTTCAAGCAGACAACCTAAGAAAATGAACAACAATGACAGATGGTTTGATGAAGAATGCAAAAACCTAAGAAAGAAATTGAGAAACCTATCCAACCAAAAACATTGAGACCCAGAAAACCTGAGTCTACGCCTTTACTACGGTGAATCACTAAAACAATACAGAAATAAGCTATGGAAAAAGAAGGAACAGTACGTCAAAAATCAGTTCAATGGAAATGAAGAATCCATTGAATTGAAACACTTCTGGGAAAATTGGAAAACTCAAAACAAACAACAACACAAACAGTTATTTTTTCCAAAAAGATGAAGTATGGATAAGCCACTTCACCAATCTTTTGGCTCTATAACAAAGAACAAACAAACAAAATATATACATGATCAAATACAAATCTTAGAATCAACTATTAAAGACAACCAGAACCCACTGGATTATCCAATTACATTGAATGAACTACAGGACAAAATACAAACTGTCCAACCCAAAAAGGCCTGTGGGGTTGATGGTGTCCTAAATGAAATGATAAAATATACAGAGCACAAATTTCCAATTGGCTAAACTTAAACTCTTCAACATCATCCTCAGCTCTGGCATCGTCCCCAATATTTGGAGCCAAGGGCTGATCACCCCAATCCACAAAAGTGGAGACAAATTTGACCCCAATAACTACCGGGGGATATACGTCAACAGCAACCTTGGGAAAATACTCTGCATTATCATTAACAGCAGACTCGTACAGTTCCTCAGAGAAAACAATGTACTGAGCAAATGTCAAATTGGCTTTTTAACAAATTACCATACCACAGAACATGTATTCACCCTACACACCCTAATTGACAAACAAACCAAAACAAAGGCAAAGTCTTCTCATGCTTTGTTGATTTCAAAAAAGCTTTCGACTCAATATGGCATGAGGGTCTGCTATACAAAATTATGGAGAATGGTGTTGGGGGAAAAACATGTGACATTCCATGTACACATGTACAAAAACAACAAGTATACTGTTACATTCGGCAAAAAACATACACATTTCTTTCCACAGGGCCGGGGGGTGAGACAGGGATGCAGCTTAAGCCCCACCCTCTTCAACATATATATCAACAAATTGGCAAGGGCAAAAGAACTGTCTGCAGCACCCAGCCTCACCCTCCTAGAATCTGAAGTCAAATGTCTACTGTTTGCTGATGATCTGGTGCTTCTGTCCCCAACCAAGGAGGGCCAACAGCAGCACCTAGATCTTCTACACATATTCTTCCAGACCTGGGCCCTGACAGTAAACCTCAGTAAGACAAAAATAATGGTGTTCCAAAAATGGTCCAGTTGCCAGGACCACAAATACAAATTCCATCTAGATGCCGTTGCCCTAGAGCACACAAAAAACGATACATACCTCGGCCTAAACATCAGCGCCACAGGTAACTTACACAAAGCTGTGAACGAGCTGAGAGATGCCATCAAAAGGAACATAAAATTTGACATATCAATTAGGACATGGCTAAAAAGAATTGAATCAGTTATAGAACCCTGTCATGTCTTTGGCTATGCCGGATTAAGTGGTATGACATGCAATTCTATAAAATCCTTTCTCTGTAATTAATATTACCTGATTGAGCTAATCATGTAAATGTAATTAACTAGAAAGTCGGGGCACAACGAAAGAGTGTTTATAGAGCTGTTATCTTCCGAATAAACTCTTAAAGACCTAGTAATATTTTACATCAATAGCAGTCAATATTAATCATCACCTTATTTCAGTCTCATCTGAAAGTTGTAAATTCTTGGTTATCTTCACGAACCCTGGCTAACAAGTTGAATCAGCAATACAAAATTGGGTTTAATTATTTATTTACTAAATACCTAACTAATCACACAGAATTACATATACACAGAATACAAATTATGTCATACAGAAAACTTCCCAGGGGGAAGGAAGCTGTATGATGGCTTGTTACACAGAGTGGGTTGGGCTTGAATGAAACAGCGGGAAGACTGAGGAACAAAGTGTCACGTCCTGACCAGCAGATGGAGCTATTGTATTAGTTTTGGGGTCAGGATGTGGCAGTTTTGTGTATGTGAATGTTTGGGTTGTTGATTGGGACTTCCAATTGAAGGCAGTTGTGTTGAGTTGCCTTTGATTGGAAGTCCTATATAGGTGTGTGTGGTTTTTCTTTGGGGTTGTGGGTGGTTGTTTTTGCACTGCGTTGGTGAGCCTGCAAAACTGTTTCGTGTCGTGGGTATCATTTATAGTTTTGTCAAGTGGATGCTTTACTCTTTTTTTTTAATTAAAGATGAGTATTCACATACCTGCTGCGCCTTGGTCCTCTTCTCTCCATGACAACTGTTGTTACAGAACCACCCACCACCAAAGGACCAAGCAGCAGAAGAGGAGGAAGCCACAGGAGAAAAAAAGGGAGGAATGGACATGGGAGGACGTCCTGGACGGCAAGGGAGCCTACACCTGGGAAGAGATCCTGGCCGGAAGGGATCGCCTCCCATGGGAACAGGTGGAGGCACTCAGGAGAGTGGAGGCAGATGGACAGAGGAACCAACGGGAACGTTATGCTGGAACACGGTTGGGTAGGAAACCCGAGAGGCACCCCCAAGAATTTTTTTGGAGGGGGCACACGGGTAGCTTGGCCAGGCCAGGGAAGAGCCGTAAGCCAGCTACCCGTGACTACAGGGAGGTGCGTATGAGGTGGAGGGCGCCATGTTACGCTGAGGTACGCACCATCTCGCCTATACGGACGCACAGCCCAGTCCGCCCGGTACCAGCGCCCCGCAGGTGCCAGGGCAAGGTGAGCATCGAGCCGGAAGGGGTGAAGCCAACCCTGCACTCAAGACCGCCAGTGCGCCCTTTCGGTCCGGTGTTTCCCGCTAGACGCACTAGCATGGAGGTGCGTGTCTCCAGGCTGGCACGTCCAGTACCAGCCCCACGCATCAGGAGTCTAGTGCGTCAGCCCAGCCTCGCCAGTCGTAAGTCGCCAGAGCTGCCCGCCAGTCAACAGTCACCAGAGCTGCCCGCCAGTCAACAGTCGCCAGAGCCGCCCGCCAGTCAACAGTCGCCAGAGCCGCCGGCCAGTCAGGAGTCGCCAGAGCTGCCCGCTAGTCAGGAGCCGCCAGAGCCGCCCGTTAGTCAGGAGACGCCAGAGCCGCCCGCTAGTCAGAAGCCGCCAGAGTGGCCCGACTGCCCGGAACTGCCAGAGTGGCTCGACTGCCCGGTTCTGCCAGAGTGGCCCAACTGTCCGGTTCTGCCAGAGTGGCCAGACTGTCCGGTTCTGCCAGAGTGGCCAGACTGTCCGGTTCTGCCAGAGTGGCCAGACTGTCCGGTTCTGCCAGAGTGGCCAGACTGTCCGGTTCTGCCAGAGTGGCCAGACTGCCCGGTTCTGCCAGGGTGGCCAGACTGCCCGGTTCTGCCAGGGTGGCCAGACTGCCCGGTTCTGCCAGTGGCCAGACTGCCCGGTTCTGCCAGGGTGGCCAGACTGCCCGGTTCTGCCAGGGTGGCCAGACTGCCCGGTTCTGCCAGGGTGGCCAGACTGCCCGGTTCTGCCAGAGGTGCCCGCCTGCCCGGATCTGCCAGGGTGCCCTGCCTGCCCTCCGGCCCAGCCCGAGTGGCCCTCCTGCCCTCCGGCCCAGCCCGAGTGGCCCTCCGGTCCTCCGGCCCAGCCCGAGTGGCCCTCCTGCCCTCCGGCCCAGCCCGAGTGGTCCTCCTGCCCAGCCCGAGTGGCCCTCCTGCCCAGCCCGAGTGGCCCTCCTGCCCTCCGGCCCAGCCCGAGTGGCCCTCCTGCCCTCCGGCCCAGCCCGAGTGGCCCTCCTGCCCTCCGGCCCAGCCCGAGTGGCCCTCCTGCCCTCCGGCCCAGCCCGAGTGGCCCTCCTGCCCTCCGGCCCAGCCCGAGTGACCCTCCTGCCCTCCGGCCCAGCCCGAGTGGCCCTCCTGCCCTCCGGCCCAGCCCGAGTGGCCCTCCGGCCCAGCCCGAGTGACCCTCCTGCCTGCCCTCCGGCCCAGCCCGAGTGGCCCTCCTGCCCTCCGGCCCAGCCCGAGTGGCCCTCCTGCCTTCCGGCCCAGCCCGAGTGGCCCTCCTGCCCTCCGGTCCAGCCCGAGTGGCCCTCCTGCCCTCCGGCCCAGCCCGAGTGGCCCTCCTGCCCTCCGGCCCATCTCGAGTGGCCCTCCGGTCCTCCGGTCCAGCCCGAGTGGCCCTCCTGTCCTCCGGCCCAGCCCGAGTGGCCCTCCTGTCCTCCGGTCCAGCCCGAGTGGTCCGTCTGCCAGGGTCAGCCCAAGTGGCCCGTATGCCCGGCGCAGCTAGCAGCGCCACCGAAGTGGGCTACACCGAAGGTGGAGCAAGGTCCACGTCCTGCACCTGAGCCACCTCCAGGATAGGTGGGTTGGGGAGGGGGGGTGTAGCACAGTGCCGTCGGTGACGGCAGCCACCCTCCCTTCCCTCCCTTATTGTTTAGGGGTTATTGTTTAGGGGTTATTGTTTAGGGGTTTTTTGTTGGTGTTTTCTGTTGGTAGGTGCATTCCGGGGTCTGCACCTTGAGGGGGGGGTACTGTCACGTCCTGACCAGCAGATGGAGCTATTGTATTAGTTTTGGGGTCAGGACGTGGCAGTTTTGTGTATGTGAATGTTTGGGTTGTTGATTGGGACTTCCAATTGAAGGCAGGTGTGTTGAGTTGCCTTTGATTGGAAGTCCTATATAGGTGTGTGTGTTTTTCTTTGGGGTTGTGGGTGGTTGTTTTTGTACTGCATTGGTGAGCCTGCAAAACTGTTTCGTGTCGTGGGTATCATTTATTGTTTTGTCAAGTGGATGCTTTACTCTTTTTTTGAAATTAAAGATGAGTATTCACATACCTGCTGCGCCTTGGTCCTCTTCTCTCCATGACAACTGTTGTTACACAAAGGGAGAAGCTAAGCTTTCGTAAATACAGTATGTTATGCATTCTAAATTACCGCCCATTTGGAAAAGGAAAATGCAATAAATATTTACTCTGAGCTGCGCTTCGGTAGGTTGGTCGTAGATGCTGGCTGTGTTGGACAACAGATATCTTCCTGTCCTCGGAAGAATGTCTCTGGTGGTAAATTGGATATGTTGTAGTATCTTCATTGTGTGTTAGTCTGGATACGTCGTCCGTCCTTTCCTAGCCCACGTTTACAGCTGCTGTTGCTAACTCAACGGCTAGGAGGTCTCACTTCTTTAGTGAATAAGAGTTCAAAGTTCATACCATTCACAACCAAAGCTCACGCTGAGGTTGGCTTAGTTCTGTAGTTGACTTGTTAGTCCTTTTTAACGTATGGACCGTCGTCCTATTGTCCTCGGAACAGAAGGTTACATTTTTGTCAAGGGCTTATATAGTGGAGGGAGAGAAGGGTGTGTTTCATAGGTTATAACCCATGTCTCTTCACAGGGGCGGGCCACTGATTGAGCAGGGCTCTAACCTTATGAAAACCCAATTCTCTCATTTGGAAGCTAAAATTACATTCCATCTTTTCACAAATAGTTGTCATATTTAAACATTTAAATTGCACAACAATTCCATGTGAATCTGATAACTAGAATGCGTAGACTTTCCCAGATACAGTTTATGTCATCCTGTCATCAGTCATAATGTCTCAGATGACAACCGAACTGACATCATATTCATTAAGTACCAACGCATATTTTCAACTGGTTCTATTCCCGAAACATGGTTCCTTTCCCCCCACTTGTTTGATGTTCCCAGACTCTCTATGTTTAACAAAGGCTATTCAAGAGTCCTTCAGTAGAGTCAGAGAGAGAGGGAAGGGAGAAAGGTATTTATGGGGGGGGTCATAAACCTTACCCATAGGCCAATGTCATGATAACCCATTGCCCTTAATGGTTGTAAGGTCTGGGGTCCGCTCACCAACCAAAAATTCACAAAATTGGACAAACACCGAATTGAGAATCTGCATGCAGAATTCTGCAAAGATATTCTCATTGTACAACGTAAAACACCAAATAATGCATGCAGAGCAGAATTAGGCCGATACCCACTAATTATCAAAATCCAGAAAAGAGCCGTTAATTTCTACAACCACCTAAAAGGAAGTGATTCCCAAACCTTCCATAACAAAGCCATCACCTACAGATAATTAACCTGGAGAAGAGCCCCCTGAGCAAGCTGGTCCTTGGGCTCTGTTCATAAACACAAACAGACCCCACAGAGCCACAGGACAGCAACACAATTAGACCTAACCAAATCACTGGCTTCCTGTTAAGGCAAGGGCTGATTTCAAGGTTTTACTGCTAACCTACAAAGCATTACATGGGCTTGCTCCTACCTATCTTTCCGATTTGGTCCTGCCGTACATACCTACACGTACGCTACGGTCACAAGACGCAGGCCTCCTAATTGTCCCTAGAATTTCTAAGCAAACGGCTGGAGGTAGGGCTTTCTCCTATAGAGCTCCATTTTTATGGAATGGTCTGCCTACCCATGTGAGAGACGCAGACTCAGTCTCAACCTTTAAGTCTTTACTGAAGACTTATCTCTTCAGTAGGTCCTATGATTAAGTATAGTCTGGCCCAGGAGTGTGAAGGTGAACGGAAAGGCTGGAGCAACGAACCGCCCTTGCTGTCTCTGCCTTGTCGGTTCCCCTCTTCCCACTGGGATTCTCTGCCTCTAACCCTTTTACAGGGGCTGAGTCACTGACTTACAGGTGTTCTTCCATGCCGTCCATGGGAGGGGTGCGTCACTTGAGTAGGTTGAGCCACTGACGTGGTCTTCCTGTCTGGGTTGGCGCCCCCCCCTTGGGTTGTGCCGTGGCGGACATCTTTGTGGGCTATACTCGGCCTTGTCTTCGGACGGTAAGTTGGTGGTTGTAGATATCCCTCTAGTGGTGTGGGGGCTGTGCTTTGGCAGAGTGGGTGGGGTTATATCCTGCCTGTTTGGCCCTGTCCGGGGGTATCATCGGATGGGGCCACAGTGTCTTCTGATCCCTCCTGTCTCAGCCTCCAGTATTTATGCTGCAGTAGTTTATGTGTCGGGGGGCTAGGGTCAGTCTGTTACATCTGGAGTATTCTCTTGTCTTATCCAGTGTCCTGTGTGAATGTAAATATGCTCTCTCTAATTCTCTCTTTCTTTCTTTCTTTCTCTCGGAGGACCTGAGCCCTAGGACTACCTGGCATGATGACTCCTTGCTGTCCCCAGTCCACCTGGCCATGCTGCTGCTCCAGTTTCAATTGTTCTGCCTGCGGCTACGGAACCCTGACCTGTTCACCGGACGTGCTTGTTGCACCCTCGACAATTACTATGATTATTATTATTTGACCATGCTGGTCATTTACGAACATTTTAACATCTTGACCATGTTCTGTTATAATATCCACCCGGCACAGCCAGAAGAGGACTGGCCACCCCTCATAGCCTGGTTCCTCTCTAGGTTTCTTCCTAGGTTTTTGGCCTTTCTCAGGAGTTTTTCCTAGGGAGTTTTTCCCAGCCACCGTGCTTCTTTCACATGCATTGCTTGCTGTTTGGGGTTTTAGGCTGGGTTTCTGTACAGCACTTTGAGATTTCAGCTGATGTACGAAGGGCTATATAAATAAATTTGATTTGATTTGATTTGATGAGAAAACAGAAAGATAATTACAAGACACATTAAAAAGAATTTACAAAAACTACTAAGAAAAAAAAGCTACTGAGAAAGGCCGCCGAAGGCAGACCTGGCTCTCAAGAGAAGATAAGCTATGTGCACGCTGCCCACAAAATGAGGTGGAAACTGAGCTGCACTTCCTAACCTCCTGCCAAATATATGACGATATTAGAGACACATATTTCCCTCAGATTACACAGACCTGCAAGATTTGTGACCTGTTGCCACAAGAAAAGGGCAATCAGTGAAGAACAAATACCATTGTAAATACAGCCTATATTTATGTGCATTTATTATAATTTTGTACTTTAACTATTTGCATGTCATTACAACCCTGTGTATAGACATAATGACATCTGAAATGTCTTTATTCTATTGGAACTTTTGTGAGTAATGTTTGCTGTTCATTTTTTTGGTTTATTTCACTTTTGTTTATTATCAATTTCACTTTCTTTGGCAATGTTAACGTATGTTTCCCATGCCAATCAAGCCCCTTAAACAGACATAGAGAGGGAGAGACAGACAGACAGACAGACAGACAGACAGACAGACAGACAGACAGACAGACAGACAGACAGACAGACAGACAGACAGACAGACAGACAGACAGACAGACAGACATAGAGACAAAGAGAGAGATAGATAGATAGAGACAAAGAGAGACAGGCATGTTTAATGCTCTTTTTTTACTGTTTATTTCACTTTTGTTTATTATCAATTTCACTTGCTTTGGCAATATAAACATGTTTCGCATTGCCAAACAAGCTCCTTAGATTGGAATAGAGAGAGAGACAGAGAGAGAGACAGAGAGACAGACAGAGAGAGAGACAGACAGACAGACAGACAGACCCTTGAATTTAATTGAATTGAGAGACAGACAGAGAGACAGGGAGAGAGACAGTGAGAGACACAGAGACAGAGAGAGAAAGAGACAGAGAGAGACAGAGAGAGAGATAGACAGACAGACAGACAGACAGACACAGACAGACCCTTGAATTGAATTGAATTGAGAGACAGACAGACAGACCCTTGAATTTAATTGAATTGAGAGAGACAGAGAGACAGACAGACAGACCCTTGAATTTAATTTAATTGAGAGACAGACAGAGAGACAGACAGACAGACCCTTGAATTTAATTGAATTGAGAGAAAGACAGAGAGACAGACAGACAGACCCTTGAATTGAATTGAGAGACAGACAGAGAGAGAGAGTAGTGCTCCCCATGTGGCTGCCTGTTTCTCCCATTAGTACCCAGACTCTGCTGTAGATAGTGCAGTAGGGGTCTGTCTGAGGAGGTCTGCTTCTCATTACAGCATAGAGTGGCTTTAGAGAGGAGTCTAATGGCTGACTCGAGTCTTAACCCTGTCACTCCAAACCTGCCCTGCCACCACCAAGCCCCACACTGAGCCTCCCAGTCACACTCACACTATACCATTAAATATGAAACAGCCCGTCGCTGTCTAATGTCAGCCCCTTAGTGCCTGGCACTCTATTCATCAGAGCTGGAATGGAGGCTAATGCAGGCTGATGTCGAGACATTCATTAGAGCCGGAATTACCGTGTGAGTGTGCTTTGGGCTGTATCGATCTTAATCCATGGTAGAAAGGCCCAACAGTGCCTCTTCAACCTCAGGAGGCTGAAGAAATGTGTCTTGTCACCTAAAACACTCAAACGTTTACAGATGCACAATCGAGACCATCCTGTCAGGCTGTATCACCGCCTGGTACGGGAACTGCTTCGCCCACAACCGTAAAGCTATCCAGAGGGTGGTGAGGTCTGCACAACACATCACCGGGGGCAAACTACCTGCCCTCCAGGACACTTACACCACCCAATGTCACAGGAAGGCCAAAAAGATCATCAAGGACAACAACCACCCGAGCCACTGCATGTTCACTCGGCTATCATCCAGAAAGTGAGGTCAGTACAGGTGCATCAAAGCTGGGACCGAGAGACTGAAAAACAGCTTATTTCTCAAGGCCATCAGACTGTTAAACAGCCATCACTAACATTGAGTGGCTGCTGCCAACATACTGACTCAAATCTCTAGCCACTTTAATAATAAAAAATTGGATGTAATAAATGTATCACTAGTCACTTTAAACAATGCCACTTTATATAACGTTTACATACCCTACATTACTCATCTGATATGTATATACTGTACTCTAAACCATCTACTGCATCTTGCCTATGCCGTTCGGCTGCCGCTCATCCATATATTTATATGTACATATTCTTATTCATTCCTTTAGACGTGTGCAAAAGGTAGTTGTTGTGAAATTGTTAGATTACTTGTTAGATATTACTGCATGGTCGGAACTAGAAGCACAAGCATTTCGCTACACTCGCAGTTACATCTGCTAACCATGTGTATGTGACCAATACAATTTGATTTGATTTTATTTGAATCATGGATCATTTAACCTAAAGCATACTGTAATGACCAGAAGGTGTGTGCGACGTTCCACTGTTTCCAGTCAAAATGGCTTCCTTTACGCTCCTCCTCCAGAGAGAGGATATTTTCACAGTGGAAGGAGAAGTTGAGGAAAAAGCAGGTGAAAGACGTGGAGTCCAGTAAGTGAAGGAAGGTGCTGGTGTTTGTTGTAGTATTTTCTCCCTGAGGATTATTTTCCCTCTATTAAAAATGTTACAAATAGAACACTGTATTAATACCGACAGGCACAGCGTATTTGTTGACATCTCTCTGACTGTTCTCTGGGGCTGAGACACACACACGCTCTAAATGAGCGACAGAAGGAATATAAGTCCATAAAAACGTCTTCCTTAGAGCAGACGCCAGTAAATCGGGCTGGCTACGGTGTGGCTAGTGCTGGCGTGAGTCTTGTGTCTGAATTCACCACAATAGAGTGTGGTTCAGAGATGGGATATACTGTAGCTACAGCGTGTTATTAACCTACAGTTCAGTGATTCACTTCCACATTTTATCAGAGTCATACAGTATTTTTTTTATATATATTTTTTTACCTTTATTTAACTAGGTAGGCTAGTTGAAAACAAGTTCTCATTTGCAACTGCGGCCTGGCCAAGATAAAGCGTAGCAATTCGACACATACAACAGCACAGAGTTACACATGGACTAAACAAAACATACAGTCAATAATACAGTAGAACAAAAGAAAACAAAAAGTCTATATACAGTGAGTGCAAATGAGGTAAGTTAAGGCAATAAATGGGCCATGGTGGCGAAATAATTACAATATAGCAATTAAACACTGGAATGGTAGATGTGCAGAAGATGAATGGGCAAGTAGAGATACTGGGGTGCAAAGGAGCAGGATAAATAAATAAATACAGTATGGGGATGAGGTAGGTAGATAGATGGGCTATGCACAGGTGCAGTGATCTGTGAGCTGCTCTGACAGCTGGTGCTTAAAGCTAGTGAGGGAGATATGAGTCTCCAGCTTCAGAGATTTTTGCAGTTTGTTCCAGTCATTGGCATCAGAGAACTGGAAGGAAAGGCGGCCAAAGTAGGAATTGGCTTTGGGGGTGACCAGTGAGATATACCTGCTGGAGCGCATGCTACGAGTGGGTGCTGCTATGGTGACCAGTGAGCTGAGATAAGGCGGGGCTTTACCTAGCAGAGACTTGTAGATGACCTGTAGCCAGTGTGTTTGGCGACGAGTATGAAGCAAGGACCAACCAACGAGAGCGTACAGGTCGCAATGGTGGGTAATGTATGGGGCTTTGGTGACAAAACGGATGGCACTGTGATAGACTGCATCCACTTTGTTGAGTAGAGTGTTGGAGACTATTTAATAGATGACATCACCGAAGTCGAAGATCGGTAGGATGGTCAGTTTTACGAGGGTGTGTTTGGCAGCATTTTTGAAGGATGCTTTCTTGCGATATAGGAAGCCGATTCTATATTTAATTTCGGATTGGAGATGCTTAATGTGAGTCTGGAAGGAGAGTTTACAGTCTAACTAGACACCCAGGTATTTGTAGTTGTCCACGTATTCTAAGTCAGAGCCGTCCAGAGTAGTGATGCTGGACGGGTGAGCAGGTGCGGGCAGTGATCGTTTGAATAGCATGCATTTAGTTTTACTTGCGTTTAAGAGCAGTTGGAGGCCACGGAAGGAGAGTTGTATGGCATTGAAGCTCGTCTGGAGGTTAGTTAACACAGTGTCCAAAGAGGGACCAGAAGTATACAGAATGGTGTCGTCTGCGTAGAGGTAGATCAGAGAATCACCAGCAGCAAGAGCAACATCATTGATGTATACAGAGAAGAGAGTCGGCCCAAGAATGGAACCCTGAAGCGCACCCATAGAGACTGCCAGAGGTCCAGACAACAGGCCCTCCGATTTGACACACTGAAGTAGTTGGTGAACCAGGCGAGGCAATCATTTGAGAAACCAAGGCTGAGTCTGCCAATAAGAATGTGGTGATTGACAGAGTCGAAAGCCTTGGCCAGGTCGATGAATACGGCTGCACAGTAATGTCTCTTATCGATGGTGTTTATGACGTCATTTAGGACCTTGAGCGTGGCTGAGGTGCACCCATGACCAGCTCTGAAACCAGATTGCATAGCGGAGAAGGTACGGTGGGATTCGAAATGGTCGGTAATCTGTTTGTTAACTTGGCTTTTGAAGACCTTAGAAAGACAGGGTAGGATAGATATAGGTCTGTAGTAGTTTGTGTCTAGAGTGTCACCCCCTTTGAAGAGGGGGATGGCCACGGCAGCTTTCCAATCTTTGGTAATCTCAGACGATACGAAAGAGAGGTTGAACAGGCTAGTAATAGGGGTTGCAACAATTTTGGCAGATACCTTTAGAAAGAGAGGGTCCAGATTGTCTATCCTGGCTGATTTGTATGGGTCCAGATTTTGCGGAGAAATGGTGGGGGCTTTGGCGGGTTGCTGTGGAGGGTGCCGGGCAGTTGACCGTATGTTTGTCTCTGTATATTAGGTTTAGCTCTCCACCTGCTGAGCTCTGACCCAAAAGGCAGTGTGTTAGAATTGCTCTAATGAGCAAAGACCAATGGCGGACGCCTAAAAGTACTAAAGTCTAAGGGGGGTTTCTCTTTTTATGCACTTTTCTCTATGATTATTCTGACCTTGAATTTAAGCATGAGAATAGCATGCTATTCATTTGAGGTGGAGCAGGAGGGCAGCTAGACATTGGTGGTTGATTACACACTTTTCCTGTCTGTCAATCTCAATCCAGCTGCTGTAAATGCAGCTCACTCCCCCCTAACATACTGTACACATTGTACACATGCGCACGCACGCACGCACACACGACCCCTGCATTTCTTTCACAGGTGGTAATTGGTTGTTTTTTAATGTGTCCTCTGACAGAGTGAAAGGTTAATACATGGGTCATATAAATCTCCCTCAGTCTTCACCTCTCCACCTCTCACTCTCTCTTTCTCTCCGTCTATCTCTCACTTTCTAAAATGTAAAAAAATGTAAAAACTTTCTCTCCTTCACTTTTTCTCAGTCCTCTCCTGCCCAACTCTCCCCATCTTTCTTCCACTCCATTGCTCTCTCGCCATCTCTGCTTCAATCTGTATTTTTCATCTCTCTCTTTCTCCTGGTAGCCTCCTGTGGCAGTTCATCATTTTTAATGACTGACCTGTTGTTAACCCTTTTTCATGTCTGGCTCAAACAGAGGGACTAATTTACTGCCCCGTCAAAACACCAGTGGCCAGCGGAAAACAGATCAATCACAGCACACTTATATGGTTCATCGCTGCATTATCTAATAAACATACATTCAAACCTCTCCCCTGATAAATAGTTACTGCTCTTAAAAGTGTCATATCCATTTAATACATTGATTTGGCTCATTGTAAGGGGTCTACTATGTCAGAGTCACTGTAGGTTCTACTGTGTGCTTAATTTGAGTTACTATTGGTTCCTTTTGGACATTTTCAACCAGTGCCTTTAAAAACTTCTGTTGGTTTGTGTGTGTTTCACAACTGTTGCTCCTGCTTCAAATACAGTGCCAGAAAGGTTTTTCGGAATGGATATTTGTATTTTGGCTCCTTGAGAGATCCAGATCTGATCTTCCAGACAGCCGGGCTCTGGGACTGGCAAGAGAGTACCCACTTCCTAGCATTGTGGGGAAAATAGCTTTCCTACCAGTCAGAATGTGGGAGAAGAGAACCATGGAGGATAATAGCAGAGCAGGATGGGTACAAGACTGGAGATCTCCCTCAAGACATACCTCAGCCAAACACTTAAACTATTTCTGACAATCATGGCTACTTCCGAGCCTGTACATACTTAAGTATAACTACTTTTGATGTGGCGAATGTTAGATGGCAGAAACCTCTTATACGTTCAGGGAAAGCTCCTGGTCCTACCTCATAAACACACTGTCTTGCTCACATAAACACTACAAAAAGCATCAGCTCCCCATAATCTGTGTGGTTTTGCTTTCTATGTTCTGGAACAGCCTTCCCAGTTGACCCCAAGCGTTCTGACCATGTTCCCGGTGTGCCTCTGCTGTGTGGTGAACCACGGAGGGGCGTGTGGCAAGCGTTGAGTTCAGACGAAATGAGGATGCTCACACTGGCTCCAAACACCACATGGCAGTCATAGATCAAAGAGGCCTCTTAAGCCTTGTTCACAATACAGGACTTAACGCTCAAATCAGTTTTGGTTTTTCAAATCTGTTTTGGAAACTGACTGTCCAAACCACAAGTTACAAGTAACCAAATCGGAATTGTGTGTGTTCAGACAGCAGTCATTTGCTGACATGGCTATGATAGTTGTCATAGTAATGACTGGTGTGTGCACAGTGGTGTAGGCTGATTGGTGGTGGTGGTGCTTGTGCTTCCTATCACTCAGAAGTTATGTAGAAAGCTAAGGCAGGGTCTGTCCTGGGCCAAGACCAAGTTTGGGAAACCCTGAGATAAGGTGACAACAATGCCTGCCATGGAAATTTTGCAGTTGCTTCGAATGTTCAAAATAGTGTAGGAACACTTTTAAAGCCTCAAAGGAAAACATGATCTAACTTTCAAAACAAGTCATTTTTGGCTAGGCACAGCAGTCAACTAGTTAGGTAGCCATTTAGCTTTCTAACACATTCACTAATTTGTTTGTAAAAACTATTAAGATAGTTAGCTACCACATCTTCTTGTCAAACTATCAGAGTAGCTAGCAAGCTACAAGATATGCCAAATAAGTCTAAAAACCACTTGAGGGCAAATAAATAAGATTTTACCGTTCAGACTAGTCGCATGGTCAGGAATCATATTTGTATCTGATTTGTGACTTGAAATACCCAACTCCATGTTGTCACAGTTGTCGTCGGTGAAGGAGGACCAAAACGCAGCAGGTACGTGTAGGCTCATCTTGACGTTTATTTATTTTCAAAATGAACATACAAAAATAACAAAACGAAAACGAAATACGATCGACAAAAACAGTCTGGCTAGGCATAAGGCTAAGCACAGAACAATCACCCACAAATAACAAACACAAACACACCCTAATATATGGGACTCTCAATCAAAGGCAGATAGACAATACCTGCCTTCAACTGAGAGTCCCAACCCCAATTAACCAAACATAGAAACAGACATACTAGACTAAACATAGAATACCTGAAAACCAAACAGTGCCCAAAACCCCGGAATACTTAAACCAAATGCCCCTTCAACAAAACACACCACCCCGAACCACATAAAACGAATACCCTCTGCCACGTCCTGACCAAACTACAATACTAATTAACCCTTATACTGGCCAGGACGTGACACATGTGCTTTTTGGCTGTTCAGACTGTAGGAAAAATAACAGATTAGAATATGAAAAACCCCAAAAATGACTTGAACAAGGCTTTTCACAACAAGCAGCCGCCGATACCTTGCCTGGCTGATGCGCGAGCTGCGTCTCACTGGTCTGGAAACTCCAGCTTGTAAAAGGGGGAAGTTAACTCAAATTTGGAGCAAATTTTCTATTGGTTCTCATATGCATGCTATTTGCATGCTTCCTCGTCAATTTGCTACGCTGCACTAGAGCCAAGATGAAGTTAGGCTAGCTGGCTAACTAAAACTGTAGGGAAAACAACTCAGTGATAGAGAGATGACACTGCCACATAGTAACGACCAACTTAGGGATTTAATTAAAATAGGAGTAACTTGAAGCATTTCCAGCCTTTGTGTGAGGGGAGGATGTACTGTATAATAGCGGTCTTGCCAATGGGCTTTGGGTAAAAGCCTAATTTACCAGCTAGCTAGTTCTAGTCTTCAAGAAGCAATGAAAACATCCTCTACATGCTAAATTCCGTGGTGGATGGAGGAACAAATCCGCGAGGCAACAGCCCTGGGTCTCAGAGCGGTGGTTGTGGAGGAAGACAAGAATGCTATATAGGAAAGTAAATGCAAACTTGTCTTTGGAAGTCCGGAGAGCCGGTTGGGGAAGACAGGGAGAGGTGTGTTGTCTTCAGTCCAATACAGCTCCAAAATCGTCTGAATTGTTAAGGATGAAGTTCATATGGCCTACATCATTGGTGGCTCCTCAGAGGAGGAAAGGGAGGACCATCCTCAGTGAATTTCATAAAACGTTTAATTGTAAAATATATACAAGTAAAAATGTTTGATAAAACTATAATCACATCACCAAATAATTGATTTAAACACACTATTTTGCGAAGAAGGTCTACAGTAGCCTTAACAGCATTCTGTAGGGTAGCACCATTGTGTAGCCGGAGTACAGCAAGCTTCCGTCCTCCTCTGGGTACATTGACTTCAATACAAAACGTAGTAGGCTCATGGTTCTCATCCCCCTTCCATAGACTTACACAGTAATTATGACAGCTTCTATCTCAAGGCCATCAGACTTAAATAGCCATCACTAGCACGTTAGAGGCTGCTGCCCTATATACATAGACTTGAAATCACTGGCCACTTTAATAATTTGAACCCTTGTCACTTTAATAATGTTTACATATTTTGCATTACTCATCTCATATGTATATACTGTATTCTATCCTACTGTATCTTATTATATGTCGCTCTGACATTGCTCGTCCAAAAATATTATATTCTTAAATCCATTCATTTACTTTAGATTGTGTGTATTGTTAGATATTACTTGTTAGAAATTACTTCACTGTTGGAGCTAGAACCACAAGCATTTCGCTACACCCGCAATAACATCTGCTAAACACGTGTATGTGACAAATAACATTTGATTTGATTAGATTTGAACTTCCAGAGTACATCCTCCAGCCCAGCAGAGCTCTTGCAGCAGAGCTCTTGCAGCAGAGCTCTTGCAGCAGAGCTCTTGCAGCAGAGCTCTTGCAGCAGAGCTCTTGCAGCAGAGCTCTTGCAGCAGAGCTCTTGCAGCAGAGCTCTTGCAGCAGAGCTCTTGCATCATGACATGTCCAGCCAATCAAAGGACCAGAGAATTAATCTAGTACTGAAAGCGTAAACTACAGCTAGCTAGCACTGCAGTGTATAAAATAGGGTGAGTAGTTGACTCGAAGAAAAAGACAATAGTTGAACAGTTTAACAAATTAATTTATTCCAAAATGAAGGAGAAGCAAGAGAGATTGTCATTTCTTTTCAGTTTGACTTACTTAGCTAGCAAATGCAGCTAGCTAGTTTAGCCTACTGAAACACCCTGCTCAAACAAAGGGATGCTTTGTTAGCTAGCTTGCTATGACTATCCAACACAACACTTGAACTCTTCCAAGTCAAGGTAAGCTTTTGGTTTTACTAATTTATTGCAAACGGGGCCCACCGGTGTAACTGCTTACTGACTGTACACTAACGTTACTGCACGATTTTAGCAGGTTTACTAACGCGTTAGTTCTATTAGCTATGCTGAATATTATGTTACTTTAACTAATATGGTGACAAAATATGTAGGCTGTGTGTAGCGGTTATGACAAGGTTTGGAAAGGTTTTTTCACCTGGTCACATTCAGCTGATGTGTTGTGCATTGAAGTCCACAAGCAAAGGGGAGAGAAGGAATACAACGTGGCTGTTATGAGAGTGAACTCTGTTTATGCGTGATCAGGGGTGTGTTCATTCCACCGACTCTGTTGGAAAACTTTCTTAAATGGAAGCAAATTGAACCAAACGGGGATAAACATACCTGAATTTGTCCAACAGAAACTCTTTTTGCAGCTGTTGGACTAATGATTACACCCTATGTCAGCTAGATGCAGGCAAGAGTGTGCAAGGCGGTATTGAATGTCACTCTCTATCACCTCAAATTTGTCTCCCGACCAGTGTGCACCTACTTTGTAAACTTTCATTCATAGGCTAGGTTGTTGTAACCTCATGATGGGTATAGGGAAAATTTGAGTTTCACGTAGTAGCCTAAACCTATCGATATTACAATGGAATATGAATGAGAGTCATCCAATATGCTGTAATAGAAATAAGGCCATGCTCATGGAGAGATTAAAAAAATAACACCAGCCATACTGCTCGTTCTGTGTGTGATTTCCTGCAAGACAATCCCATTGAGCACGTCTGGGACCTGTTGGATCGGAGGGTGAGGGCTAGGGTCATTCCTGCAGAAATGTCCGCCCTCACCCTCCGATCCAACAGGTCCCAGACGTGCTCAATGGGATTGAGATCCGGGCTCTTCGCTGGCCATGGCAGAACACTGACATTCCTGTCTTGCAGGAAATCACGCACAGAACGAGCAGTATGGCTGGTGGCATTGTCATGCTGGAGGGTCATGTCAGGATGAGCCTGCAGGAAGGGTACCACATGAGGAAGTAGGATGTCTTCCTTGTAATGCATAGCGTTGAGATTGCCAGCAATGACAACAAGCTCCGTCCAATGATGCTGTGACACACTGCCCACCTCCAAATCGATCCCGCTCCAGAGTACAGGCCTCGGTGTAACGCTCATTTCTTTGACGATTCACACCGAATCCGACCATCACCCCTGGTGAGACAAAACCACGACTCGTCAGTGAAGAGGACTTTTTGCCAGTCCTGTCTGGTCCGGCGACGGTGAGTTTGTGCCCATAGGCGACGTTGCTGCTGATGATGTCTGGTGAGGACCTGCCTTACAACAGGCCTACAAGCCCTCAGTCCAGCCTCTCTCAGCCTTTTCCGGACAGTCTGAGCACTGATGGAGGGATTGTGCATTCCTGGTGTAACTCGGGCAGTTGTTGTTGCCATCCTGTACCTGTCTCGCAGGTGTGCTGTTCGGATGTACCGATCCTGTGCAGGTGTTGTTAAACGTGGTTTACCACTGCGAGGATGATCAGCAGTCCATCCTGTCTCCCTGCAGCGCTGTCTTAGGCGTCTCACAGTATGGACATTGCAATTTATTGCCCTGACCACATCTGCAGTCCTCATGCCTCCTTGCAGCATGCCTAAGGCACATTCACGCAGATGAGCAGGGACCCTGGGCATCTTTCTTTTGGTGTTTTTCAGAGTCAGTAGAAAGGCCTCTTTAGTGTCCTAAGTTTTCATAACTGTGACCTTAATTGCCTACCGTCTGTAAGCTGTTAGTGTCTTAACGACCGTTCCACAGGTGCATGTTCATGAATTGTTCATTGAACAAGCATGGTTAACAGTGTTTAAACCATTTACTATGAAGATCTGTGAAGTCATTTGGATTTTTACGAATTATCTTTTAAAGACAGGGTCCTGAAAAGGGGACGTTTCTTTTTTTGCTGAGTTTACTATCGAAGAGTGTGTGCAAGATCCGAAATACATAGTCATTCATAGCAAGCTGAAGGAGTTGTTCAATGTCTGCCATGAGCCAGGATGTCAAGCAGGTGTCATAAATCAAAATAAATGGTTTTACCATCACAATGGAGACAGTGTGTTGTGGGCCACAGGAGGAAGTCCCAGACCAGAGTGGGAAAGTTGTTTGCAGGGAATCTGTTGGTGCCATTAGAGGTCTTCCTTACTGGCAGCTCCCACTCCATATTTGTAGAATCATGTCACCTCCTCAGCCTGGGGTCCATGTCACTGCGACAGTTTACAAAACAACAGCGCATCTACATTGTGCCAGAGGTTAACCACATGTGGACCCAGCACACGGAGGCCATTGTCTACAATTGGTGACAGTCCACTGATCGTATCTGGAGACGCACATGTGAAAACCCAGGCCATTGTGCTTCCATTGGCTCTAACACCATCCTGGACACTGCTGAAGAACATCTACTGGTTGGAGAGGGAGGGATTAGAGAGAGGCCTGCAACACATTGAAGTAAGCTATATCCTAACCTATATTTTGTAGCTAGCCTAAGGGTTGTATTTGGTGGATGTATGAAGAGGATGTAGGAACCTTCAGGATAATAAAAAAACCATTATTACTAACAGGCCCATGGGTACAGTATTAAAACCCTGGCCACTGACAGGCATCCAAGTGTGAGGGTGCACTTGAGGGACTCACATGCTGACACCTGGCCATTGGGAAGCCAGAGGTACTGTCATATATTTTATAGTAAAATCAGAACCTTGATTTGTGTAACATATCTGGCTCTAGGACCATCCCAGTGGACTCTCCTGAGTGCCCAGAGAGAGAGAGTAGCAGTCACTTTGGGGGAGTGGGCTGGTGTTCCAAAAATGGAGGTGCAGGCCATTAAACAATGAATTCAAAGATACACATATCCATAAAGGGAGTGCATTTCTTTTACCTGTTTCAACGGGTGTGCTACCTTGTCCCTGACCTGCTGTCTCGACCTATGAATGCTCAGCTATGAAAAGCCAACTGAGATTTGTTCCTGAGGTGTTGAACCCTCTATAACCACTGTGGTTATTATTTTGACACAAAAAGGGCTTTGTAAAATACATTTGATTGTTTGCTGTGCTGCATATTCACTGAGTGATGTGACATTGTTGTAGTATCTAATATTTTGGTGTGTATTTAATCTGCAACTCCTCAAAGTGGCTATCAGTAGTAGATAGTGTCCTCACTGTTCTGCTTTTGGTAAAAAGTTGCAGGGATGGAGCTGAAGAAATGTAGCCACTCAAATTCAAGGAGCTATAGATGCAAGGACTGGCAATCCATGATATCAAATTGATCGTTTTAACCATGATTTGAGGCAGTATTGTGTTTTACAAACAGTAAATATATATATTTGGGGTTCTGATCAGGTACGACAGTTGAACTAAGCTCATGAGGCATTTATAAGTTTGATTCAAGAATCAATGGTTATTTATCATTAATTTATAAGTGAAAAAAAAAATGGATGTTGCAGCTGCTGATTGTCTCTAAGGTATGCTACTATTGACCTTGTGCTTGAGGCAAAGACATGCAATCACAAGCCTTTCATGTGAATCCTTTCATTTCATTGGAACTTGTAAAAACACCTTAACCCTGTAACTTACTATGCATTTTTGTAATCCTGTTTCAACTACCATGTAGCCAGGTCGCTTTGAATAAGTGCGCCTGCTAAATGGCATATATTAAAAGTGAATTATGATTCTGCCAACTAGTAGTTACCATTCCAATAGATGGAAGCCAAAGCTAGTTGAAGTCACTACTCTAGCAACAGGGACACGGGGTTAGTACGCGTTGAAAGAAGTTTACAAAGCAAGTTGCTGGTTATGCTTGAACCTGTTACAAGCTAACTCATATTTTTACATAAGGCGCAGGCATATGTCTTAAATTACAGCAGGTTAGATTTACTAAATTAACTGGTTTTATGCAAACTCAAACCCTACGTAAATGCCACTTGCTTCTGGGTATGCTGCCTTAAGAGACGACAATCGCAGGGATGACACGCCGCACACCTCGTCCAATTCTCCCTTGTGCCCGTAGGGTGAACTGGCAATAAGACGCCAGCCTGTATGCTATGCAAACAAAATACTAAGAAAAGTTAGTCTGACACCAAAACTAAAGCAATGTATTCATAATGAGCACATCTCATTATTGGTTAGAATGAGATTACATAAATCATGATGCTGTCTGAGATTTGAACTCTGGTCCTCTTATCAAAAGGGGAATGCGGTACCGTCGCACTTGTGATAAACATTAGTTACCATTTTATGTAGAGCACCTACCCACTGTTAGCTTTCAACAATTTATAGTCAACATATGTCCTCAATTATTTAACTGGCATAACAGCTGCTGACAGGTCAAGTAACCTCTTTTGCCAGGAAGTCCTTCATAAAGATTAGTGACATATCTAATACATCTCCATCCAGACAGCTAACTGACTGGATGTAATACAGCCACCAGGATTTTGTCCTGTGTTGCCACAATCTCTACAACACACACGTGTACTCCCTAGCCTTTATCTGGTAGCAACCTCACTCATACCAGATTATCACCGCTACGCCGACTCTCTAGCTGAGGCGTTTCAGGCTGCATAACTCTGAGCTGGGGCAACGATAGGCTCCACATCAACGGCTTTAGTAGGTTTATTGGCTCCCTAACGTCATTTCATCCTGTTATAAACTTATTCTCAGACTGAGCTACTCTTATTAAATTGTGCCGTTTTTCGGAGTTCCAAAAATGTCTGCCAGTGATGCAACACTGCCAATATGGCGATTTAGTTAACTGGCGTTCTAAATCCTAGTGTTGATGTCCCCTTTAATGCCACAATTGTTAAAGTGAAAACCCGTTAGGTTTAAGGACACCAATTTGTGATTTAGAGCGTAAATAGCATGTACAGAGAAGAGCAGGACATTCCTCCAGTGTCCTTCACGCACTAACTTTGAGCTGGCTGTTGGGTGGGAGGGGCTTGCCCAAGTGGATTGCAACAGACCGCCAAACTCATTGGCTGTGAGCTTCTGCTGGACATCCTCTGAGCTGGAAGCCCCACCCACCATCAAAGCTGTCTGAGGGGGTGAAGGTACACCAGAAGCCCTTGCATCCGTGTACATCATGCCTCCAGCATGCTTTCTAGAGTCTGAGAGGATGTGGGGTGGAGCCCAGAAGTTCTGAGGAGCCAGAACCTGGAAACCACAGTAGTGCAGGATGCTGTTCTACAGGGAGGTAATTAAGTTATTCAATAATGTTCAAGTAGATAAAACATAAACTGATATAGCCAACTGAAGTAATTCGCCAATTAGCAATGGCCAACCTGGAAGTCAAATACTTATAATAAAAGCAGACAGCCAGTCAGGTTAACAGATGAACGCAGAAGCTCGTTGCAGTATAGCAGGCTACATGCTGGTAGTGTCAGCTAAGCCTAACATACCTGCAGTGGCCACAGGGTGACATTCATGCCTCCATTGATACCATTGGCACTGAACATAGACCCTGGGATCCAGTGGTGAAGGACAACATGGTTTTTCCTGTAGGGAAACGAGGTGAGACATTGAGGGACCACAGAATGGGAACCATGAAGGAGCATGGCAAAACCAACCATTTGAGGTTTATTCAAGGCCCATTGCTGTACATGTCTCCTGTGTCATATTGTATAAAAGCTGATGAAAGTGTGATCAGAGTCATTTCCTGTTCATTGCTGGTTGACAATTCCATCTACACACGGCCTTCTAAATCAGCAGGCTTTGCATGGGTGGAGTAGCTTCTTGACAGTGACATCACATCAGGCGGTAAACTAGTTAGACTAATAAGATCCTCCAACACTGTCCGAGCAAAATTCTTCCTTGAGAAAGTTGCTAAAAAGCATTTGGTTTCTTTACCATTTTTTGTTGTTGTTGTTTTTAAATGAAACACTAGTGAGTTAATTGTTAACCTGTTGGGGATAGGGGGCAGTATTTGCACGGCCAGATAAAAAACGTACCCGATTTAATCTGGTTACTACTCCTGCCCAGTAACTAGAATATGCATATAATTATTGGCTTTGGATAGAAAACACCCTAAAGTTTCTAAAACTGTTTGAATGGTGTCTGTGAGTATAACAGAACTCATATGGCAGGCAAAAACCTGAGAAGATTCCTTACAGGAAGTGGCCTGTCTGACCATTCCTTGAGCTTCTTGACTCTGTTTATTGAAGACTGAGGATCTTTGCTGTAACGTGACACTTCCTACGGCTCCCATAGGCTCTCAGAACCCGGGAAAAGCTGAATGATGTAATTCCAGCCCCAGGCTGAAACACATTAGCGCTTTTGGCAAGTGCTCTATCAGAGGACAATTGGCTGAGGCGCGTGCACGAGGCGACCCCATGTTTTTATTTTCTATCGTTGTTGAACCTAAACACAGATTCCCGGTCGGAATATTATCGCTTTTTTACGAGAAAAATGGCATAAAAATTGATTTTAAACAGCGGTTGACATGCTTTGAAGTACGGTAATGGAATATTTCTTATTTACCCTTTCGGATAGTGTCTTGAACGCACAAACAAAACGCCGCTATTTGGATATAACAATGGATTATTTGGGACCAAACCAACATTTGTTATTGAAGTAGAAGTCCTGGGAGTGCATTCTGACGAAGAACAGCAAAGGTAATAACATTTTTCTTATAGTAAATCTGACTTTGGTGAGTGCTAAACTTGCTGGGTGTCTAAATAGCTAGCCCTGTGATGCCGGGCTATCTACTTAGAATATTGCAAAATGTGCTTTCACCGAAAAGCTATTTTAAAATCGGACATGGCGAGTGCATATAGGAGTTCTGTATCTATAATTCTTAAAATAATTGTTATGTTTTTTGTGAACGTTTATCATGAGTAATTTAGTAAATTCACCGGAAGTGTTCGGTGGGAATGCTAGTCACATGCTAGTCACCTGCTAATGTAAAAAGCTGGTTTTTGATATAAATATGAACTTGATTGAACAGACATGCATGTATTGTATAACATAATGTCCTAAGATTGTCATCTGATGAAGATCATCAAAGGTTAGTGCTGCATTTAGCTGTGGTTTGGGTTTATGTGACATTATATGCTAGCTTGAAAAATGGATGTCTGATTATTTCTGGCTGGGTACTCTGCTGACATAATCTAATGTTTTGCTTTCGTTGTAAAGCCTTTTTGAAATCGGACAGTGTGGTTAGATTAAAAACCTCTTACATCTACACGTTCCGCTAGCGGAACGTCTGCTCCAATATCCAACGATGGGCGGGGCGCGAAATACAAACTCCTCTAAAATCCGAAAACGTCCACTTTTCAAACATATGACTATTTTACAGCTATTTAAAGACAAGACTCTCCTTTATCTAACCACACTGTCCAATTTCAAAAAGGCTTTACAGCGAAAGCAAAACATTAGATTATGTCAGCAGAGTACCCAGCCAGAAATAATCAGACACCCATTTTTCAAGCTAGCATATCATGTCACATAAACCCAAACCACAGCTAAATGCAGCACTAACCTTTTATGATCTTCATCAGATGACACACCTAGGACATTATGTTATACAATACATGCATGTCTGTTCAATCAAGTTCATATTTATATCAAAAACCAGCTTTTTACATTAGCATGTGACGTTCAGAACTAGCATTCCCACCGAACACTTCCGGTGATTTTACTAAATTACTCACGATAAACGTTCACAAAAAGCATAACAATTATTTTAAGAATTATAGATACAGAACTCCTCTATGCACTCGATATGTCCGATTTTAAAATAGCTTTTCGGATGAAGCACATTTTGCAATAATCTAAGTACATAGCCCAGCCATCACGGGCTAGCTATTTAGACACCCAACCAGTTTAGCCTTCACCAAAATCACATTTCCTATAAGAAAAATGTTCTTACCTTGCTTGTTCTTCGTCAGAATGCAGTCCCAGGACTTCTACTTCAATAACAAATGTAGGTTTGGTCCCAAATAATCCATCGTTATGTTCCATCAAGACGTTTTGTTCGTGCGTTCTAGACACTATCCCAACGCTAAATCTCGGCCACGAGCATGACGCAGAATGTGACAAAAAAATTCTAAATATTCCATTACCGTACTTCGAAGCATGTCAACCTCTGTTTAAAACCAATTTTTATGCAATTTATCTCGTAGAAAAGCGATAATATTCCGACCGGGAATCTGCCTGTCTGTATACTGAGGGAAAAACCGAAAGCCGGGGGCGGGGAGGGTCGCGAGCGTAAGGCTTAGTCCACTGAGTGACCACTTAGCTTTTGCTCTCCTTTGTTTCAGCCAGGGCTTTGAATTACGTCATTCCTGTTTTTCCCGGGCTCTGAGACTCCATTGGAGACGTGGGAAGTGTCACGTAACAGCAGAGATCCTTAGTTTTTGGAAGAGATGTCAAAGAAAGAAAATAAAAGGTCTGACAGGGTACTTCCTGAACAGAAGCATCTCAGGTTTTTGCCTGCCATAGGAGTTCTGTTATACTCACAGACACCATTCAAACAGTTTCAGAAACTGTGGAGTGTTTTCTCTCCAAAGCTAATAATTATATGCATATTCTAGTTTCTGGGCAGGACTAATAATCAGATTAAATCGGGTACGTTTTTTATCCAGCCGTGAAAATACTGTCCCCTAGCCATAAGAGGTTAACGAGAGTCTTGTCTTTAAAATGGTGTAAAATAGTCATATGTTTGAGAAATTGAAGTAATAGCAAGGTATTTGAATAACGCGCCACGGGATTCAACTGGCTGTTGAGTAGGTGGGACGCAAGCGCAAGCGTCCCACCTAGCCCAGAGAGGTTAACAGGCACTCAAGCTTACACAGATCATTCACTACCGCAATTAAGCAACACATGGTTCAGTCCATTACCAGTGATGTCTTCAGCAGTAGCAGAGGCTTTAAACTTCATGGCATAGAGGTCAGACACCTCCACCTTACAGCCCTGAGTAGTCAGAACTGTCTCAGCCATGTCTTTGGCTGCAGCGTTAAACGACCCAGTACTCTGGTGGGCGTACACGATCAGAACCTTCTTATCAGCCGCAACAGAAGATCAAAAAAATCTGATGAAAATGGCACACACAAAAACATTTAGGACCGTTACACATTACTAACCCATTTTGTATAGTGTTGCCTTAAGGATAAAGGTGGCTTGGAGAGGAAAGTGACTGTGACTGAAAAATGGCTGAGACTGCTGCTTTTGTAATGCTCTTTGGACCAAACATACCGTCTCACACAGCTGAGAGCCTATATCCCTGGGTTTGCCTGTGTACGTGCAGGTGTGTGTGTGTGTGTGTGTGTGTGTGTGTGTGTGTGTGTGTGCATGCATCTGTATGTGAGCTTACAGTACTTGCATGCTGGCATCAGCGCGAGATGGCGCCAACAGAGAGGGCTGCCTCGCTTCTAGTCCTCAGCCTTCGGAGGCTCGCACACCACCCACCGCTTCCGAGTATATTTCTCGCTCACGTCCAGTCTCTAGATAACAAGGTAGATGAAATTAGGGCAAGGGTTGCTTTCCAGAGGGACTTCAGGGATTGTAACATACTCTGTTTCACGGAAACATGGCTCTCTCGGGATATGCTGTCAGAGTCGGTACAGCCACCTGGATTCTTTGTGCTTTGCGCCGACAGGAATAAACCTCTCTCCGGGAAGAAGAAGGCGGAGGTGTATGTTTCATGATTAATGTCTCATGGTGTAATTGTAACAACATACAGGAACTCAAGTCCTTTTGTTCACCTGACCGAGAATTCCTCACAATCAAATGCCGACCGTATTATCTCCTAAGGGAATTCTCCTCGGTTATTGTCGCAGCCGTGTATATCGCCCCTGAAGCCGATACCACGACAGCCCTCAAGGAACTTCACTGCACTTTATGCAAACTTGAAACCATATATCCTGAGGCTGCATTTATTGTAGCTGGGGATTTTAACAAAGCAAATTTGAGAACAAGGCAACCTAAATTCAATCAGCATATTGACTGTAGCACCCGTGCTGGTAAAACACTGGATCACTGCTACTCTAACTTTCGCGATGCATACAAGGCCCTCCCCCGCCCTCCTTTCGGCAAATCTAACCACAACTCGATTGTGCTCCTCCCTTCTTATAGACAGAAACTCAAACAGGATGTACCCGTGCTAAGGGCTATTCAACGCTGGTCTGACCAATCGGAATCCACGTTTTCAAGATTGTTTTGATCACGCGGACTGGGACATTTAACCATGGAAAGGTGACTGGGAATATGGCCGAATACAAACAGTGTAGTTATTCCCTCCGCAAGTCAATCAAACAAGCGAAATGTCAGTATAGAGACAAAGTGGAGTCGCAATTCAACGGCTCAGACACGAGACGTATGTGGCAGGGTCTGCAGACAATCACGGACTACAAAAGGAAAGCCAGCCACGTCACGGACACTGACGTCTTGCTTCCAGACAAACTAAACACCTTCTTTGCCTGCTTTGAGGACAATACAGTGCCACCGATGTGGACCGCTACCAAGGACTGTGGGCTCTCCTTCTCTGTGGCTGACGTGAGTAAGACATTTAAACGTGTTAACCCTCGCAAGGCTGCCGGCCCAGACAGCATCCCTAGCCGCATCCTTAGAGCATGCGCAGACCAGCTGGCTGGTGTTTTTACGGACATATTCCATTTCTCCCTATCACAGTCTGCTTTCCCCACATGCTTCAATATGGCCACCATTGTTCCTGTACCTAAGAAGGCTAAGGTAACTGAACTAAATGACTATCGCCCTGTAGCATTCACTTATGTCATCCTGAAGAGCTTTGAGAGACTAGTCAAGGATCATATCACCTCCACCTTACCTGTCACCCTAGAGCCACTTCAATTTGCTTACCGCCCCCAATAGGTCCACAGACGATGCAATCTCCTTCCCATCTGGACAAGAGGAATACCTATGTAAGAATGCTGTTAACTGACTATAGCTCAGCATTCAACACCATAATACCCTCCAAGCTCATCATTAAGCTTGAGGCCCGGGTCTCAACCCCGCCCTGTGCATTTGTGTCCTGGAATTCCTCACGGGCCGCCCGCAGGTTGTGAAGGATGGAAACATCTCCACTTCGCAGATCCTCAACACTGGGGCCCCACAAGGGTGCGTGCTCAGCCCCTTTCTGTACTCCCTGTTCACCCATGACTGCGTGGCCATGCACGCCTCCAACTCAATCATCAAGTTTGCAGACGACACAACAGTAGTGGGCTTGATTACCAACAACGATGAGACAGCCTACAGGGAGGAGGTGAGGGCCATCAGAGTGTGGTGTCAAGAAAACAACCTCTCACTCAACGTCAACAAAACAAAGGAGATGATCGTGGACTTAAGGAAACAGCAGAGGGAGCACCCCCCTATCCACATCAACGGGACAGCAGTGGAGAAGGTGGACATTTTTAAGTTCCTCTGTGTACACATCATGGACAAACTGAAATGGTCCACCCACACAGAGACTGTGGTGAAGAAGGTGCAACAGTGCCTCTTCAACCTCAGGAGGCTGAAGAAATTTGGCTTGTCACCTAAAACCCTCACAAACTTTTACAGATGCACAATTGAGAGCATCCTGTCGGGCTGTATCACCGCCTGGTATGGCAACTGCACCGCCCACAACCGCATACCTGTCCAGAGGGTGGTGCGGTCTGCACAACGCATCACCGGGGGTAAACTACCTGCCATCCAGGACACCTACAGCCCACGATGTCACAGGAAGGCCAAAAAGATCATCAAGGACATTAACCACCCGAGCCACTGCCTGTTCACCCCTCTACCATACAGAAGGTGAGGTCAGTACAGGTGCATCAAAGCTGTACAGGTGCATCACTAACACAGAGAGGCTGCTGCCTACATACAGACTTGAAATCGTTGGCCACTTTAATAAATGGATCACTTGTCACTTTAACCTCTTATAGTAATGCCACTTTAATAATGTTTACATATCTTGCGTCACTCATGTCAAATGTATATACTGTATTTTATACCATCTATTGCATCTTGCCTATACCGCTCTGTCATTGCGCATCCATATATGTATATATTCTTATTCCATTCCTTTACTTAGATGTGTGTATTAGGTCGTTTTGGGATTGTTAGATTACACGTTAGATATTGCTGCACTGTCGGAACTAGAAGCACAAGCATTTCGCTACACTCGCAATAACATCTGCTAACCATGTGTTTTTGACCAATAACATTTGATTTGATTTTCATGTAATTACTGTGCATTCACTCACTGCTGCAAGTATTTAATCTAATCTAGGTAAATTGGTCCACAAGTGTATTTGTTTCATTTTGTCTTACTCTTGTATTTTTGCAGATGGTGCGCCTGGTCTGCGAATTTCTCAGATGGCATTTTTGTGTCTCTGTTGGTGTTTAAACATGGAGCACTCTCACGCCCTGACCAGAGCTCTGGTCTAGGACATAGCTGGTAGCTAGCGCTACTTCAGAGCTAACTAGCTACTTCGAGCTAGCTAATCATGTAATTCGCCACCCGTGCTGTTGGGGGCAGTAACACATCCTCTCTTGCACCATTCAACATCCTGTCTCACAACGTCTGTACCCTGAGAAGGTATCTGCTGGAGCCATATTTTTGGCTACTTGCTTCATACATGTATATTAGCCAGGCGTCTTTTGGAACATGTGACACAAAAAAATTATAAATTTCATTCAGACAATGTAATAGGAAAATATTACTTTTGAATAATAGCAGTGCAGCATAGAGGCTAGTAATTTGATGTTATTGCTTTGCACTGCATTTATTTAATCTCATCCAGTAATAAAATACCAGAACCGGCAGCAGTGTGTCCCATGTCCATTCAATCTACATGCACCACAACACAAGCAGACCTGAAGCCAGAACGCAGTAACCAGCGCATTCACACATGGGCCCAGACTGGCTACCCTCACAATAAATGTGCCATTAATGACTATAGTATCTTAATTACATGTGATTGTGTTCATCTGTCTGGGGAGAAATCGCCTGAACTTAAATTGGATATACATCAAAATAAAGGTAGAACGTAATGTTAAGGTACACAAACTATTAAGAACAATTTACATAACAGATCATTGCTTTGGAATAGTGTCAAGGCCCAGTAGGTACACTGAAACTATATAGAAATGACCGGCGAATTACTTAGTGTTGAAATAACTGGCTAACGATCGGAAAGTAACAGGAAAACGAGACAGAAACGAACTACCTAGTTATAAGCAAAAACTCAGGTATTTTTTCCTAATTCTGATTATTGTTCTCAGACAATGTAATCGGAAAGCGGGGCCTGGCAAGAGAGTACCCACTTCCTCCCATTGTGTGGTCGAATAGCCTTCCTAGCATTCAGTGTGAGAATAGCAGAGCAGGATGGGTATAAGACTGTAGACTTGGGATCTCCCTCTAGAGACAAACACATACCCTGGCCCAAACCCAACTAGTTCTGACAATCATGGCTACACTCATACGAAAACCTCTGGTCATATTAACAGCGCAAAAGCTAGATGTTGACCTTTGTGTTCTGGAACAGCGGTCCCAGGTGAACCCCAATTGCTCTGACCACATTCCCACTTTGGGGCAAGGAGTGAGTGCCACCAAAACAAGGGCACTCCCACAAGGGAGTCATAGGGGCAGCAGCGTAGCCTAGTGGTTAGCGTGTTGGACTAGTAACCGAAAGGTTGCAAGATCGAATCCGAGCTGACAAGGTACAAATCTGTCGTTCGGCCCCTGAACAAGGCAGTTATCCCACTGTTCCTAGGCCATCATTGAAAATAAGAATTTGTTCTTAACTGACTTGCCTAGTTAAAGGCCTCTTCCACACCAAGCAGCTGCAAATGCCAGGTGTATTTGCAATCACTGAACAGTTACTGCAAAAATCCTAAAATATCAGAAGCAGCGTATTCATAGCACAAGTCAATGACTTAATGATCATGTAAACAATTCACTTTGCGACCTTGCCTGTGGAAAGCCTTCTCCTACACAGACATGCATCATGTCCTCTGGTGAGGCTGAGTGCTTGGAGTGTCAGGGCACAGACCACTTGTTGACCTAAACCAAAGCCAACTCTGGGAGATGGACAAGGGTCTGAGACCTCTAGCCAGCCCTTCAGTGAGACAGCATACAGGTCATGGCAGCTAATGTAGTGAGCATAGAAGAGTAGTGATCAACGTCAAATACCAGAATTTGTTAAAAGCTGTTTTACTGCAGAGGAGTTTAATCAGTTCACCCATAAAGAAACCTTGGTTAAAGCATTTAATACCACACTTCTTATTCAAGTGAAGACCATTCAGTTTAAGAAACCCATATTTATTTCGCATTTAGCACATAAACAGCATGTGTAGAGGAGACAGTCCTCCAGTATCCTTCACACCCCAGCTTTGATCTGGCTGTTGGGTCGGAGGGGCTTGCCCAGGTGGATGCCAACAGACAGGCCAAACTCATTGGCTGCGAGCTTCTGCTGGACATCCTCTTTGAGCTGGAAGCCCCGCCCACCATCAAAGCTGTCCGAAGGGGTGAAGGTAAGTGGCATTTCTCCCAGAAGCCCTTGCAGCCGTGTGCGCCATGCCTCCAGCATGCTTTCGAGCCTCAGAGGTGATGTGGGGTGGAGCCCAGAAGATCTGAGGAGCCAGAACCTGGAAGCCACAGTAGTGCAGGATGCCGTTCTATAGGGAGAGAAGCTAGTTTCATGAACATGCTCAAGTACATATATCAAAACGTGTCATCCAAATGACACAATCCTCCCATCAAGATGATAACTTGCCAACCTGGAAGTCAAATACTTATAATAAAAGCAGACAGCCAGGATAACAGATGAACGCAGAAGCTCGTTGCAGTATAGCAGGCTACATGCTGGTAGTGTCAGCTAAGCCTAACATACCTGCAGTGGCCACAGGGTGACATTCATGTCTCCATTGATACCATTGGCACTGAACATAGACTCGTGGGATCCAGTGGTGAAGGACAGCATGGCTTTCTTGTCCTGGAGGAAGAGGAAAAACCAGGTGAGGCGAGATTGATATGGATGGACCATGTTTACAAAGAAGTCATGTCCCCAAAAATGAAAAAAGTGTAACTTGCTGACTAATTACAATCTACGCAGGACCTTTAAAGCAGCAGGTGGAGAGAATTTGCTAGGTGACACCAGGCAGTAAACTAGTTAGTGGCAACACTTGGCACTAATTCAGATTACATTCCCCAGTCAATCAAAGCAAAATTGCTAAAATACCATTATTTTATTGTAATACTGTTAATGAGGTACTTGGAACAAATAATTTACAGTTTAACAGCTGCATTGGGCTTTCAACAGTGATTATGGGATTGCATCCCTTACCTTGAAGATGCCCTGGCTGTACCTCTTTTCTGAGGTGTAGGCAAATCCTAGTGTGAGCACCCGGTCCAGCCAGCCCTTCATGATGGCAGGAACAGTGAACCAGTACATGGGGAACTGAGATATGGGAGACACCAGTCAACCAGTACCTTGAATGGGTGCATTTCAACCACCATCAAAAAAGTAAAGAGCTGAAGGGTCTACACTTAAAATAAGTTCTAGGCTCAAGCTGATGAAGCCAATTTTCTTAAGACGCTAGACAATATGACAGCAGATCACCTGGAATATGACAACCTCCGCTTCAGAGAGTTTGCGGTGTTCCTCAGTGATAGCAGAGAGTCGGCCCTCCTTCCATGCCAGCATGGTCTCCTCTCCATACTGAAAGTGCTCAGCATCCTTCACATCCCCTGGTAAAGCATAACCGAAGTGAGAATAAAAAGCACTTGCCCACAGAAGAGTTATGCTCTTAAGCATTTAACAGGCACTCAAGCTTACACAGATCATTCACTACCGCAATTAAGCAACACATGGTTCAGTCCATTACCAGTGATGTCTGCAGCAGTAGCAGAGGCTTTAAACTTCATGGCATAGAGGTCAGACACCTCCACCTTACAGCCCTGAGTAGTCAAAACTGTCTCAGCCATGTCTTTGGCCGCAGCGTTAAACGACCCAGTACTCTGGTGGGCGTACACGATCAGAACCTTCTTATCAGCTGCAACAGAAGATAAAAAAAATATATAAATAAATAAAAATAAAAAAATCAGATGAAAATGGCACACACAAAAACATTTAGGACTGCTGCACATCACTTACCCATTTTGTATAGTGTTGCACTAAGGATAAAGGTGGCTTGGAGAGGAAAGTGACTGTGACTGAAAAATGGCTGAGACTGCTGCTTTTGTAATGCTCTTTGGACCAAACGAACCCTCTCACACAGCTGCCTGTCAATCAGCAATCAAGCTAGTCATCTGTCAATTAATCAATCAATCTGTCATTTCTCTCTCCCTCTCCCCCGGAGAAGCTCAATTGGGTTTGTGCGACTTTTAGCTGATTCCGCCAGACATTTTATAGGTAAAAGATATGTAGCACATGGTTTTGAAATCTGTCCATGCTTTTCTCCTATGAGAGAAAACAACAGCTGATTCAAAGGGGGTGTGGTGGATTTCAAAACCCTTCCATAATAGGGAGCATAGTGGATACACTACAGCTTCCTCGGCAGAAGGAGGCTATCGAGGAGAGGAGGGCACTCTTCCGTTCGCCTACTACCAAATTGACACACTCCTCGACCACATCGGTTTCCAGGTCTCGGTGAGAGGAGGACAGACAAGTCTAGGAGAGGACAGACTTTTTTTGTAATTGAGAATATCCCCCCTTATCACAGTTTTGGACAGTGTTCCTTATTGCCTGTGAAGCATGCTAAGCATTGTTGAAGCTATTCTGGACAATATTTGTATCCTATGGTGCAGACAATGTGGGACGACTGACCGAACTATATCCCTGGGTTTGCCTGTGTATGTGTGCATGTGCATGCATCTGTGTGTGAGCTGACAGTTTTTTTCATGCTGGCATCTGAGTTGTGTGTGCTATAGGTGCAGATAGTTTACTGGTAAGCTTCGGATGTTATCAAAAATATACCATCCCTTTAGAAACCTATCAGAATTTTGGTAACTTTCAAGGATTGTATGTAACTTATAACATGACATCTAGTGGCCTTTTTCCTCCCAGATTATCACAGGTGTCTAATTATCTCTGGCCCTGTGTGGCCTTACCACATGTACAAAATATAAAACAATCTGATTTAAAATAGAAAATATAATGACAAGGCTATAAAAGGTTATATTTAGGATAACCTATCAGCTTATTGAACACCATATTTATTTTCCTAGCTATGTCAATGTGTCTATGTTGTAAATGTTTTGCCACGAAAGTGGTGGCAGTTGTGACAAAAGTAAATAGTTGGAGGAGTTGCAAAGTTAATACCATTGTTGATTATGCTTTAATCATTCATTTGGCTTGTTTCTCTTGAACCATATGGTCGATCTTCTAACAACACATGGACAATATAAACACACATATATATATATATATATATATATAAAAAAAAAAGTTAATCAAGTATAAATGACCAAAGTTACCATAGTTTACCTGTTAATTACCAAAATTACTGAAAATACTGGTAACTTTGGTAAATAACCTGTAGTTGTGCAACCCTAGGTGCAGATGTGATTGAGTAGTTGTGCGCTTTACTGTGCTGTGTTGCTCCTGTAATGTTGTTGTACGTCCCCTCTCCAGGCATTGGTCTCTCTGCGGTTAAACTGACTCACGGGATGCGGTCTCATGAAAAGGAACTCTGACCAACACGGAAAAGACAACAAAGCCTGTGCAGGCCTACATCTGGACACACACACACTAACCCTGTTTCCATGGGGGTACTAAGGAACAACTGCTACACATTAGCACTTGGGTATGCATGCATGTAAACACAGAATGAGCCAGAACATGAGTGAGACATATGTGTTTGGTTTGTCACGCCATTCTATCTATCTCTAAATTTGCTTGACGTCAGCACAGACCTGCTTTTTTGGGGAGTCTTTTTGTGTGTGGTATGTGTGGACTGGTACAGGGCATTGCAAGATGGTAGCAGTCCAGTGTTATGATATAGACTGAACAAAAATATAAACACAACATGCAACAATTTCAAAGATTTTACTGAGTTACAGTTCATATAAGGAACTCAGTCAATTGAAATAAATTAATTAGGCCCTAGTCTATGGATTGCACATGACTAGGAATGCAAATATGCATCTGATGGTTACAGATACCTTAAACAAACAGTAGGGGCGTGGATCCGAAAACCAGTCAGTATCTGGTGTGACCCTTATTTGCCTCATGCAGCATGACACATCTCTTCGCGTGGAGTTGATCATGCTGTTGATTATGGCCTGTGGCTGGGCAAAGTTTCTGGATATTGGCGGGAACTGGAACATGCTGCCATACATCAATCCAGAGCATCCCAAACATGTTCAGGGAGTGACATGTCTGGTGAGTATGCAACTAAGACATTTTCAGCATCCAGGAATTCAGTACAGATCCTTAAGATATGGGGCTGTGCATTAGCATGCTGAAACATGAGGTGATGGCGGTGGATGACTGGCACAACAATGGGCCTCAGGATCTGCTCACCATGTCTCTATGCATTCAAATTGCCATCGATAAAATGTTATCGTGTTTGTTGTCTGTAGCTTATGCCTGCACATACCATAACCCACCTCCACCATGGAGCACTCTGTTCACAATGGTGACATCAGCAAACCGCTCGCCCACACATTGCCATACACGTGGTCTGCTGTTGTGAGGCTGGTTAGGCATACTGCCAAATTCTCTAAAGCAACGTTGGATGTGGTTTATGGTAAATAAATTTACATTAAATTCTCTGGCAACAGCTTTGGTGGACATTCCTACAGTCAGCGTGCCAATTGCATGCTCCCTCAACTTGAGACATCTGTGGCATTATGTTGTGTGACAAAACGGCACATTTTAGTGTGGCCTTTTATTGTCCCCAGCACAAGGAGCACCTGTGTAATGATCATGCCGTTTAATTAGCTAATTGATTTGTTCAGGTGTATTTGTGTACAACATGTTAGAAATAAGCGTTTTGTGTGTCTGGAACATTTTTGGAATATTTTATTTCAGCTCATTAAACATGGGATAAACACTTTTTATATGTTGCGTTTTACATTTCTGTTCAGTGTATGTTTGGCCCATGCTGATGTGTTTTCAGGCTGTTGATGGTGTATCATGTGTTGCTCTTCCTGGAATGTTTCTCAGTTCACTGTAAAGGTACATGTATTATGCTCAGTATGTTGTGAAGGTAAGGTACAGATGAAGTCAGAAGTTTACATACACTTAGGTTGGAGTTATTAAAACTAGTTTTTCAACCACTCTGCAAATTTCTTGTTAATAACAAACTACAGTTTTGACTGGTCGGTTAGGACATCTACTTTGTTCATGACAAGTCATTTTCCAACATTTGTTTACAGACCGATTATTTCACTTATAACTCACTGTATCACAATTCCAGTGGGTCAGAAGTTAACATACACTAAGTTGACTGTGCCTTTAAACAGCTTGGAAAATTCAAGAAAATGATGTCATGGCTTTAGGAAACCTCTGATAGACTAATTGACATAATTTGAGTCATTTGGAGGTGTACCTGTGAATGTATTTCAAGGCCTACCTTCAAACTCGGTGCATCTTTGCTTGACATCATGGAAAAATCCAAATGAAATCAGCCAAGACATCAGAAAATAAATTGTAGACCACAAGTCTGGTTCATCATTGGTAGCAATTTCCAAACGACTGAAGGTACCACGTTCATCTGTACAAACAATAGTATGCAAGTATGGGACCACAAATACCACTCAGGAAGGAGACACGTTCGGTCTCCTAGAGATGAATGCACTTTGGTGCGAAAAGTGCAAATCAATCCCAGAACAACAGCAAAAGACCTTGTGAAGATGCTGGAGGAAACAGGTACAAAAGTATCTATATCCACAGTAAAACGAGTCCTATATCGACATAACCTGAAAGGCTGCTCAGCAAGGAAGAAGCCACTGCTCCAAAACCGCCATAAAAAAAGCCAGACTATGGTTTGCAACTGCACATGTGGACAAAGATTGTACTTTTTGGAGAAATGTCCTCTGGTCTGATGAAACAAAAATGTAAGTGTTTGGCCATAATGACCATTATGTTTGGAGGAAAAAGGGGAATGCTTGCAAGCTGAAGAACACCATCCCAACCGTGAAGCACGGGGGTGGCAGCATCATGTTGTGGGGGTGCTTTGCTACAGGAGGGACTCGTGCACTTCACAAAATAGATGGCATCACGAGGAAGGAAAATTATGTGAATATATTGAAGCAACATCTCAAGACATCAGTCAGGAAGTTAAAAGCTTGGTTGCAAATGGGTCTTCCAAATGGACAATGACCCCAAGCATACTTCCAAATATGTGGCAAAATGGCTTAAGGACAACAGAGTCAAGGTATTGGAGTGGCCATCACATAGCCCTGACCTCAATCCCATAGAAAATTTGTGGTAAAAAACGGAAAAAGTGTGTGCGAGCAAGGAGGCCTACAAACCTAACTCAGTTACAGCAGCTCTGTCAGGAGGAATGGGCCAAAATTCACCCAACTTATTGTGGGAAGCTTGTGGAAGGCTACCCAAAACGTTTGACCCAAGTTAAACAATTTAAAAGCAATGCTACCAAATACTAATTGAGTGTACACAAACTTCTGACCCACTGGGAATGTGATGAAAGAAATAAAAGCAGAAATTAATCATTCTCTCTACTATTATTCTGACATTTCACATTCTTAAAATGATGTGGTGATCCTAACATAAATCCTCTTGAGCCTCTCGTCCCGTAAGCGGGATCAACATCCAGCGAAAAACTCCTAGCGACATTAGCATAACGAAATTAAATTATTATTTTTTTTCAAATATAGGACTGTCTCATATCGTTTTATAGATACACTTCTCCTGAATCGACCCACGTTGTCCGATTTCAAAAAGGTTTTACAGGAAAAGCAAAACATTAGATTATGTTAGAGGAGTACATGGTAAAAGTAGCAACATAGCCATTTTCCGACCAACCACATGCATCACAAATAACCAAAAAACAGCTAAATGCAGCACTAACCTTTTACAAACTTCATCAGATGACACACCTAGGACATCATGTTACACAATGCATGCATTCTTTTGTTCAATAAAGTTCATATTTATATATAAAAACAGCATTTTACATCGGCGCCTGACGTTGACTAACTATTTTCCCTCAAATGCATCCCGGGAAACAGTGCTACAATTTACTCAATTACTATTCGAAAACATTTTTAAAATGTAATATTGTCATTCTAAGATTTATAGATGAATATCTCTTGAAAGCACCTGTCATACCAGATTTAAAAATAACTTTACTGGGTAATCACACTTTGCGATAAAAGGGGATGCGATACTCAGAAAATTAGCTAGTAAATCCAGCTCGGCGCCATCTTGGAACAATCGCCTATCACATCTAATCTTGTATACTATTGTCAATAATCCCTTACCTTTAGTTGTCTTCATCAGAAAGCACTTCCAGGAATCCCAGGTCCACAACAAATGTATTTTTGGTCGAAAAAGTCCATCCTTTATGTTCCATTAGCTTGCTGTTGTTAGCGCGTCTGAAGGCTGTATCCAAATGCTCCGTCGGGCGCGGGACAGCGGTTTCGAAAAATAACATTTTTCCCCCATTTAGGTTCGTTCAAACATGTCAAACGTTGTATAACATAAATCTTCAGGGCCTGTTTCAACAAGAGAGACAATAAGATTTGAGGGGGACGATTGTATTGTGTTTCAAAACGTTTCGAAAGGAGGGGGTAGACAGGGCCACCGGCGTCATAATGGTGATGGCCCTCCCCCTGTGACCAATTTCCACAGCGTCTCATTCATTCAGTTTCGACAGTAGAAGGCTCAAACCACTTTGTAAAGACTGGGGACATCTAGTGGAAGCAATAGAAAGTGCTCAATGAACCATAGCTCACGGTGTGATTCATAGGCAAAGATGTGAAGTTGAGTCCACAATTCAGAATTCCACTTCCTGTTTCAATCGGTCTCGGGGTTTTGACTGCCATATGAGTTCTGTTATACTCACAGACACCATTCAAACAGTTTTAGAAACTTTAGGGTGTTTTCTATCCACAGGTATTCATTATATGCATATCCTAGCTTCTGAGTTTGATTAGTAGGCCGTTGAAAATGGGCACAAATTTTTTTCAAAATGCGCTGTGGCGCCCCCTATCCTACGGTAACGTCAAGAGGATAAGACATGGAATTTTTACTAGGGTTAAATGTCAGGAATTGTCAAAAACTGAGTTTAAATGTATTTGGCTAAGGTGTATGTAAACTTCTGACTTCAAATGTAGGTCATATGTTTTGCTTGGGGATATGTTTAATGTGAGTCTTGCCTATATCATGTGTTGTGCTGGGGGGTATATACTGAGTATACAAAACATTAAGAACACATGCTCCTTCCATGACAGACTGACCAGGTGATTCCAGATGAAAGCTATGATCCCTTATTGATGTCACTTGTTAAATCCACTTCAATCAGTGTAGATGAAGGGGAGGAGATGGGTTAAAGAAGGATGCTTGAGCCTTGAGACAATTGAGACATGGATTGTGTATATGTGCCATTCAGAAGGTGAATGGGCAATACTACATATTTAAGTGCCTTTGAACAGGGTATGGTAGTAGGTTCCAGGCTCACAGGTTTGTGTTAACAACTGCAACGCTGCTGGGTTTTTCACCCTCAATTTTTTCCACTTTGTGTCAAGAATGGTCCACCACCCAAAGGACAACCAGCCAACTTGACACAACTGTGGGAAGCATTGGAGTCAACATGGGCCAGCATCCCTGTGGAACGCTTTCGACACCTTGTAGAGTCCATGCCACAATGAAATGAGTCTGTTCTTACGATAAAAGTGGGGTGAAAGTCATTATTAGGAAGGTGTTCCTAATGTTTGTTATACTCACTGTATTTCTCACTGTGTTGTGCAGTAGTGGAAAAATTATCCAATTGTCATACTTGAGTAAAAGTAAAGATACCTTAATAGAAAACGACAAGTAAAAGTGAAAGTCACCCAGTAAAATACTACTTGAGGAAAAGTTTAAAATATACTTTAAATATACTTAAGTATCAAAAGAAAATGTAATTGCTAAAATGTATCATAAGTTAAAGTGTAAATAATTTAAAATTCCTTATATTAAGCAAGCCAGATGGCACCATCTTGTTTTTTTAATTTACTAAGAGCTAGGGGCACACTCCAACACTCAGACATATCTTACAAACAAAGCATTTGTGTTTAGTGAATCCGCCAGATCAGGTAGTAGGGATGACCAGGGATGTTCTCTTGATAAGTGTGTGAATTTGACCATTTTCCTGTCCGGCTAAGCATTCAAAATGTAACGAGTACTTTTGGGTGTCCGGAAAACTGTATTGAGCAAAAAATGCATAATTTGTTTTTGAATGCAGTGAAGTAAAAGTTGTCAAAAATATAAATAGTAAAGTACAGATACCAAAAAAACTACTTAAGTACTTGAAAGTATTTTTACTTCAGTACTTTACACCACTGGTGTTGCGTAAGGTTAGATATCAGACTGGGGCACACAGGCTCCAGGGGTTTATAACAGCACGAAGGAAACATCTGCAGCCCACCTTTTAAGGTCCCCTCGTATAACTCAGACCATGCAGTTTACAGAGTGAACAGATGTCACAAACTCTTTCATGTACACACACATTTTCATTCCAGAAGCGCCAATGATGCTCAGGGTTGGGAAATGGGAGTTATTACTGCCATCTTGTGGTCATTGTACAGTGTTCCAGTGCATTTTATGAAAACGATCCATGGGTTCATCCTTGGTGTAAATACTGAGTGGAACAATTTAAGATAGGAACATTAACACATTTTTCATGTTTTACTTGTTACATTTCAAATCCATTTACAAAGACAAAGATGCCGATATTATCTGTGCTGAAAGTTTGAGTAATGACTGATCTTCCATGACGGGATTGGTAAAAGCTATATAGTGGAACCCTTGTTTTCAACGATCTTAGATTGTGTTAAATCAGTGATAACTTCAAGGAAGGGGAAACAATACTAAGGCTTTTTCAAAGCATAAGAGCAGAGCCAATCAGTGTGTTTAACAATGCTGACAGGTGTGTGTAATAATCTTAGCTGGTAGGCAATTCACTAAATGAGAAACAGGGAGGAGTCATGTGACTATAAAATATGTTCTTAGTACAGAGAGGTCTTCATTGTGGTTGCTGTAAAGCAGACCATAGTCATAATAATAATAATAATCATCAACATCATCATGGGGCAGCTGGAGCGAGGATCTCTATATTTATTTGTGCTTCTCTGTTTGGGCTGGGTTTGTGAAACACATTGGAACTCACAGAGAGGGCCTGCTAGACAACCTGTCTCATTGAGCTATGATGATGTGTCACCAACTAAACCTGAGTTTAGGGAGCAAGTCCAGGACAAAGCCAAGCCCCAGGTCACAGCCCAGTCTCCTGATCCCCAGTCTGTTGTGAAGGTGGTGTTGACCCCTCCAGAGCTTGTCAGGAGTGTGGGGGCCCGCTGTGGGGAGAGCAGGGTGCGGGTGGAGGCCAAACTGGACCTGTTTGGGACGGGCCAGCTAGTGAAGGCGGAGGATGTCTCCCTGGGAGGTTGTGTCTCCACGGAGTTGGACCTCTCAGCCCAGGTCCTGCTGTTTGAGTCTGAGCTGCACGCCTGTGGAAGTGTGCTGACGGTAAGGGCTTCAGTGTTTGGAATAGCTAGGAAGTAATTTACTACGGTTCTACATGTACTGTGATTTCCACTGCATAAGGGTTACTTAAATATGGTGCAATGTCTAGTGAATTTTTTTTTTGGGGTGTAAGATGACAGAGGACTACCTTGTCTATGCCTTCACCCTGATCTACACCCCAACACCGGAAGGTGTCAGTTCCATTGTCAGGACCAATGATGCCACAGTCCGCATTGAGTGCCACTATCTGAGGTGTGTGGTGTACTATAGTTCCAGAATCAATGTACCATTATACTATGATCTCAATGGAAACATGATCCCTTACGCTCTGCCTACCCCAGGAGACTCAATGTGAGCAGCAATGCCCTGAGGCCCACCTGGCTTCCCTATGGTGCTACCAAAGTAGCTGAGGACTCCCTGACCTTCACCCTCGCACTCATGAATGGTTCGTAATCCTCTGAACAATCTGGGTTCAATAGAGCACAACTACTGTTAATCCATCTATGCACATCTGCTCTGTTTACTGTACAGTTTGAGTGCATCTGTTTAAAATATTTCATAGACGACTGGAAGTATGAGAGGTCATCTAATGTCTACTTCCTGGGAGACATTATTCATCTGGCAGCGTCTGTGCAGCAGTATCACCATGTGCCCATGCGTGTGTTTGTGGACAGCTGTATGGCCACCCTGGTCCCTGACACCAACTCTGCTCCCATATATGACTTCATCCAGAACCATGGGTAAGGGCCAATATGAAAGTATATTTTGTCTTTAAATTTGCATTAACCCCCCCCCCCCCCCCCCCCGCAACAGTCTTGAATTTAGACTTCCCTCAATGAGTGATTTCCACACCTCTCTTGTACTAAGGAAATTTATGTTTCCCCTTATCCCTGTATAGCTATGGTAGAATGTAAGTAGCTACCAGGAGAGGGACCAGGATGTCCCACTACCCTCCTAACCTACCTTTGTCCCTCCAGGTGTGTAACTGATGCCCTGCAGACAGGCTCTGTCTCCCAGTTCCTGGTCCGCTCTCAGCTGGACACACTCCACCTCCAGCTAGATGCCTTCCGCTTCCAGCAGCAGACCAGCCCCAATGTGAGTCACTTTGTCTGGGCTGCGGACATGCCTTTGATGGGGTTATACCACTATGGCTATTACTTAGAACATGCCAAATCTGGGCCTGTATTCAGTGTCTCAAAGTAATTCTAATCTAGAATTAGGTCTACTCTCAAATTCTTTGTTTCAAAGGTCGAACTGATCCTAGTTCAGCACTTCTGAGACGCTTTGTGAATGTGGGCCCATATGTATGCATGGCTTAGGACTGTTAATGTAAATATCAGAAACAAAGGTAATGTATCTGACTTGGGATGTGTGCACTGCATATGGTGTGTGGAGTCCATAATACATTTCCACCAGCTAATAGAAATCTCTCATAGATCTACATCACCTGTAGCCTGAAGGCCTCTATAGCAACTGCTCCCCTAGACATGGAGCACAAGGCCTGCTCCTTCGCTTTAGGATCCAACCGGTATGCATGGGTTTCTTTGGCATTGGTATTGTTAGAGGCCTATCAATGGTAGTCATAATCCCCTCTCCGCTCTTCTCTAGCTGGGTAGGAGCTGACGGGGATGATGAGGTGTGTGGCTGCTGTCAGACTTCCTGTGGCCAGAGGAAGGGGAGGAGTCTGCCCTCTGATTCAGGTATGGGTTGTGTTCCCACTCAGATGCTGCTGATGCATGCCAGGTCTTACAATGCCTGGACAGGTATTTTGCATGTCAGCTAACATGTTATAGCAATCTGGTGCCCAATGACATGGTATGTGACCATTGGTTAATGCATGCAACATCTGAGCAGGGGAATGCTTGAAGATGCATAATTGTGCTAGAATGAATCTGACCTATATGGAGGAAAGTTGGTTAAGTGATTTCAATGGCTAAATCAGCCTTATACAAGAGCTATGTGTGACTGGTGTGCTTCTCTCTCCAGATGTAGCGTGGGAAGAGGATGCTATGCTGGGGCCAATCTTCATCCAGGACACCTATGTGAAATGGGACCAGGAAGTACATGCTGGAGAGCAGCAAGTGCAGGCTGAAGCACAGCACTCTCATATGTTGGCTGAGGATCCATCTGAAGCAGGTAACTACGCTACAACACAAACTTTACCTTAATTTAGTTGTGTGTTAGTCTTAAAATAAATAATTCCATGTAGCCTGAGCATTGTTTGATCACATTAAATCCAAGTCCTTTTGTATCCTAGGTGTCTCTCCAGAGGCAGTCGTGGTGGGATTGGTGATGGTGTTGGGCCTTCTCTGTGTGGGCATTCTGGTAACTGTCCTGTACATGAGGAACAAGCCCAATACATACTCCAGTGATTTACCCACAACTTTTAACTGAAATTAATAATAAACATGGCAGCAATGCATTTTCTTTACCTAGTTGCTGAATTTTATTTTTTTGTCATGGCTTGGAGGGGGTTCACTGACTTAATGTTCAGATGACCAGCAGAATGCATGTTGGGTGTCTTGCTGCCACTCCTCCACTAGATGGAGACAGATGATAGCCTGCTGTGCCAGTTGAGTTTGTAATTCTTAGACTTCATGGTTGAATCATTTGGTTTCTCACTGAATGTGAATAATGAGCATCCCAGATGGTGGTCCATGAGTTGTGGCTGTATTTTGGAAGGACTCGGTGCCTCAGAGGCACACAAACACTAAACTTAAACCAAATGAATGTCACTGATCTAATCACAGTAACAAACACGATTTACTGTTAATCCTTTAGCACTGGCACAACATTGCTCATTTGGGTGGCAAACATTAAAATGACCAGCCATGCTGACTGGTTAAGGTGTGGTGATGGGTGCGTTCACTTAATTGATTCATAGGTGACCAGACTACCTTCAGAGTACATTGCTTAAGAGTCCAATCTAGTCATTTCGGTTATTAGTCATCCAGGTCAGTCTTACACCTGTTGGACTGACTACTGTGCTGCAAGTATCAGTCATACTGACATCACGGTGTCATGACAAAATGTGTCCACCAAGGAGCAGAATTCTGCATGTTCTCAGAATTGTCTGGAATGTCATTGTATGCTGTAGTGTCAACATTTCCCTTCGCTGAAACTAAGGGGCCTAGCCCGAAACATTAAAAACAGCCCCAGACCATTATTCCGCCACTAAACTTTACAGTTGGAACTATTCAGTGGGGCAGGTAGTTGTCTTGGCAGCCGCCAAACCTAGATTTGTCCATCGGACTGCAAGATGGTGAAGCATGATTCATCACTCCAGAGAACGAGTTTCCACTGCTCCAGAGTCCAATGGTGGCGAGATTTCTACACGCTTCAGCACTCGGCGGTCCTGTTCTGTGAGCTTGTGGCTAATCCACTTTGCTGCCGGGCCATTGTTGCTGCTTCCATTTCACAATAACAGCACTTGCAGACCGGGGCAGCTCTAGCAGGGCAGAAATTTAACGAACTGACTTGTTGGAAAGGTGGCATCCTATGACGGTGTCACATTAAAAGTTACTGTGCTCTTCAGTACGGTTTATTCTTCTGCTAATGTTAGTCTATGAAGATTGCATGGCGGTATGCTTGCTTTTATTCACCTGTTAGCAACGGGTGTGGCTGAAATAGCCGAATCCACTAATTTGAAGTGGTGTTCACATGCTAGTGTATTCTCAAGCAATAATTTTGCTATGGCTATTCGGGGTGTAGATTGAGTGGCAAGGGGAAAACTAGCTCTCGTTGGCAGAGGTTTGGAACTATTAACCAATTTACCACATGGGGAGGTCACCATGGATGTAACGGCTGTCTTCATAAATGGACCAAGGCGCAGCAGGTATGTGAATACTCATCTTTAATTAGCCAACAAAAGGAGTAAAGCATCCACAGGAAACAATAAACACGACAGCAGCAACAGTTGGCAGGCTAGAAAACGCAGTGCAAAACAACCACCCACAACCCCCAGTGACAAACATACTCCCACATATATGACTCCCAATCAGGAACAACGATCCCCAGCTGTTCCTGATCAGGAGTCACAAAACACACAGAACATTCAAACACACCCACAAGACTGCCACGTCCTGACCACCAAACTACTACAACAGCTCCATCTGCTGGTCAGGACGTGACAATGGAAAGCTGAAATTCCTGCCCATGCAAACCTGCTGATTAGAAGATCCTGTGTATATTGTATTTTCAACCAGCAACTATCAGGAAATAACACTAGTTTCATCAGCTGTTGTACAATATGGAAAAACTGAAGTTCGACTGCACTGGGCCTGACACGGGTTGTGATGGTACCTGGTACAGCATCGATTAATGGTATGTTAGCCATGTTCACTTTTATTTTTATTAGCATTTTTGCTGTTTTGAACCAACATCCATTGATCATGTGTTAATTCGGATGGCAATATCGCAGTTATAATACTGTAGGACCTACCAGGGTTGGGTAGATTACTTTCTAAATGCAATCCATTACTTTCAAAAAGGAGGACCAAGGCACTCTTCATATAATTAAAATGCCTTTTTATTTTGTGCTTAGAGCAATCCGTTGCTAGTTACCTTTCCAAAACTGTAATCAGTAACGTACCTTTTTTGAGTTTCTAAATTTAAAACTAATCCAATAAGTAATCTAGTTGTTCAAAAGTATGTGATTACATGTAATCAGTTACTCCCCAACCTTAGGCCTATGTATTGGGAACACACAGGCTACATTATAAGAAAATGTTGATGAAATGCTCGGGCTACATGGAACAACTTCCAATAGAGGCGTTAGATGTGGTCTTGTTGTCTCTCGTTTCCTTGCAATGCTGTCAAACTCTTAGATTATCGGTTTTATTCGATGGATTCCAACATTATTGGTGTGGCTTGTTATGCATATATACTGAACAAAAATATAAAAGCGACATGCAACAATTTCAACGATTTTACTGAGTTACAGTTCATATAAGGAAATCAGTCAATTTAAATAGTCATTAGGCCCTAATCTATTGATTTCACATGACTGGGCAGGGGTGTAGCCATGGGTGGGCCTGGGAGGGCATAGGCCCACCCACTGGGGAACCAGGCTCAGTCAATCAGAATTAGTTTTCCCCACAAACGGGCTTTATTACAGACAGAAATACTCCTCAGTTTCATAAGCTGTCCAGGTGGCTGGTCTCAGGTGATCCCGCAGGAAAAGAAGCCAGACGTGGAGGTCCTGGGCTGCTGTGGTTATACGTGGTCTGTGGTTGAGGCCGGTCGGACATATTGCCAAATTCTCTAAAACGATGTTGGCAACAGCGCTCGTGGACATTCCTGCAGTCAGCATGCCAATTGCACGCTCCCTCAACTTGAGACATCTGTGGCATTGTGTTGTGTCACAAAACTGCACATTTTAGTGGCCTTTTATTGTCCCCAGCACAAGCTGCACCTGTGTAATGATCATGCCGTTTAGTCAGCTTCTTGATATGCCACACCTGTCAGGTGGATGGATTATCTTGGCAAAGGAGAAATGCTTACTAACAGGGATGTAAACAAATTTGGAGAGAAGTAAGCTTTTTGTGAGTATGGACAATTTCTGGGATCTCATATTCAGCTCATAAAACATGGGACCAACACTTTACATGTTACGTTTATATTTTTGTTCAGAATAAATCCTTCTGTTCTCGTGCCACCATCCAATAATGTAGGCCTACGAGCAGACAAAAAAGCAGCCTATGAGGTCTGTATGTAGGCCTATATCTTGGTTAGGCATGGTAGGGAACCATGAGATTTTCCTGTCCTATAGTTAACTTCAACACATTTTTTGTCACTAGATCTGGTTAATCACATTCAACGCACAAACTGAGCAATCGATTTGCATGTGTTATTCCACAGTGTGTGGACTTCCCAAGAAAAAATAACAGTTAAAATGTCCAAACAAATCCTAATTTTCCATCCTTCGGTCTACAGCTGTGGGTTTATAAATAATGGGATTGGTTTTTGGGCAGGTTCGGGTCCGTCCATCCATCCTTGAAGGGAATGGCTCGGTTCTGCTGCTAGATTTGATTAATTCCCGTTCCGTCACTCTTCATTCCCTGTCCCCCAGTTGCATCCCTTTGCTCCGTATAATATTATAACAATCAGCCACGGCTTTGGTGGAGGCGCGAAGAGATGGGCAGATGGTGCGTAATTAGGTTGAGGCGCAAGCCAGGGGAGACTACGCAGTGGCGGTTCTAGACCATTTCAACTGGGGGGGGGCCAAGCTGGGGCCAGTTGTACTGTTAGAGGGGCCAGTTACATTAGACGTTATTGTTGTCATATTGTTTTCTTCACTGCATTGTAGGCATTAGCAGGCAAAAGACCATGTTCATAATCATTGGTGTTCCGCGTTGCAACTGTCTAATAACGGATGTAAAAAAAAAAAGAACGATAGCAAAAATTATTTCATGCTCCACATTTAGGGGGGCCACAAGGGGGTCCAAAATTGTTGTCACAGGGGCACTGCCCCCCCCCCCAGAACAGTCCCTGAGACTACGTCCCCGGGTCTCGAGGGAGAGACTGTTTCTAGAAGTGCAGGTGCGTTGGGTTTTGATCAAAAACGGCCTAGCACGACTGTCCGAGATCTAAAGCATCAAAAAACACTATCCTCTCACCAGAAGAGCAACTTCTCAAAAGCGTCTTTACTTAGAGAACGTGGATGTTCCAATTAAGTCTATGGAGTTAAAACAGGGGGATTGATTGGTTCCACATTTACGTCATTTAGCAGACGCTCTTATCCAGAGCGACTTACAAATTGGTGCATTCACCTTATGATATCCAGTGGAACAACCACTTTACAATAGTGCATCTATATCTTTTTTTTTGGGGGGGGGGGGTTAGACGGATTACTTTATCCTATCCCAGGTATTCCTTAAAGAGGTGGGGTTTCAGGTGTCTACGGAAGGTGGTGATTGACTCCGCTGTCCTGGCGGCGTGAGGGAGCTTGTTCCACCATTGGGGTGCCAGAGCAGCGAACAGTTTTGACTGGGCTGAGCGGGAATTGTGCTTCCGCAGAGGTAGGGGGGCCAGCAGGCCAGAGGTGGATGAACGCAGTGCCCTTGTTTGGGTGTAGGGCCTGATCAGAGCCTGAAGGTATGGAGGTGCCGTTGCCCTTACAGCTCCGTAGGCAAGCACCATGGTCTTCTACCACTTAATATTGTTCATGAAATTTTCGTAGGCCATGTCCTACCAAATATGTCCAAACGTCAAATTGATGGATGTCACAGCAGGACACTTTTAAGAGCTGTCAATATAAACTACAATTCAAGACCATGGACAGCTTCATGGAGCAACACCAATGCTTGTCCATGGTGCTGATTTTGAGCTCAATTTTCGGTGTGCTGTCCATGGGGCTGAATTATTTGGCACTCCCATGGGTTAATGTGAACTCATCATCCCGTAATCAATGGTCCGGTGGTAAACCTATGTGTGTAAATGATACACCGACAATCAAGATAGAAGAGGGCACAAAGCCCTGTTTCCCCATGGCACACAAACATCGAATCATGCTAACAACGTCACAATGGGAGTAGGTCTAAAGCAGACTGCTGGGTGAGACATATGCAGATATACTGTAGGTCCTCATCACAAAGGTAGCAGGTCCAATTTATCTCCAGAAATAGTCCATATGAAATAGAATGTCTTTACAGTTTCATAAGAAATGCAGCGGAAATTGGATATAGCATTGAGTTGTGCAGTAGCGTTTTGCAAGGCCCTACTCCTGTACAAGCTCATCCTGGCTCATCCTGTCTGTATCAGACTAATAAATTAGGCTCAGATTTACCATAATGGTAGAATAAGGGTCTGACTTAGCCAACAGCTGTGACCCAGGGTTACCTAGCAACAGGTTAAACCCAGAAAATAGCGTATTCACTCTTAGAAAACTATTTTTTGGGGGTTCTAACCTTTTGGTTCTTTGGATGAGATTAAAGAACACTACTAAAAAAGGTTCATAGTTTATTAGGTACACCACCCGTTCACAAAAATGGTTCGCTCCTACAAACAGTGTCACATGGCCATGGCTTGCTATATAAAGCAGGCAGACAGGCATCGAAGCATTCAGTTACTGTTTGATTGAATGTTAGAATGGGCAAAACTAGTGGCCAAAGTCACTTTGAGCGTGGTATGATCATTGGTGCCTGGTGAGCCGCTTCCAGTATCTCAGAAGCGGCCGGCCTCCTGGGCTTTTCTTGCACGACAGTGTCTAGGATTTACTGAGACTACCACAAACAAAAAAACATCCAGTCAGCAGAAGACCTATGGGCAAAAACAGCTTGTTGATGAGTGGTCGATGGAGAATGTCAAGAATCGTGCAAGCTAACAGGCGGGTCACAAACAGGCAAATAATGGCGCAGTACAACAGTGGTGTGCAGAACAGCATCTCGGAATGCACAACTTATTGGTCCTTGTCACAAATGGACTATAGCAGCAGACTTCCATACCGTGTTCCACTCCTATCAGCTCAAAACAAGAAGAAGTGGCTCCAGTAGGCAACACTGGACAATTGAGGAGTGGAAAAACAATGCCTGGTCTGACAAATCCCGGTTACTCTTGCGTCATGCTGATGGCAGAGTCAGGATTTGGCGTAGCAGCATGAGCCATGGTCCCATCCTGCCTGGTGTCAACTGTACAGGCTGGTGGTGGTGGTGTAATGGTGTGGGAAAGTTTTCCTGGCACACGTAAGGTCTCTGATACCTATTCAGCGATGTTTCCATTCCCAAAAAAATTCAAGCTGTTCTGCAGGCAAAGGGGGTTCGACCCAGTACTAGATTGGGGCAACTAATGAACTGGCCAATGAGTGTATATACCCAGTGAAGGCAAAGAACTGTGAGGGGTTCTATCCCTACCCCAGAGTGTAATGGGGATTTTACAAATCAACAGCTAACAAAAGCTAAACCAGTTACATCAAACTCTGAAATTACAGCTGAAATAAGCTTTTAATTTGTTGTAACTGTTTTCCATTGACATTTGTATCCATATTAATGATGCTGCATGATTTTGCCTGATCAGAAAAATGGCTAGCAGACATCCGACACAGCTCTCTATGGCAAGGGGAAGATCAAATTCATATTTTGCAACATTGTTGCTGAGGTCTAAGTGGCAAACAACAAGGTTCATACAAACCTGTGCTGCTGCAAACTAAATGCTAGCTAGAAGCAAGAGGAGATATTGTGTTTATTAAAAGCATAAAATCAGATAAAAAAGTGGTTCTATTTAGCAGGGTTTCCCAAACTCAGTCCAGGACCGAGTTTGGGAACTCCTGCTATCTAGAACCTTTTGGATCAGTCAATTCAAAATGTAACTGCCAATGCCATTGGATTAAAAAAACAACTGCCAATCCATCCAGCATGATGAGGCAAGAGGATGGTGGTTGAACCAACTTGCAAGTACCCTACCAATAAAGCATGTTATTTTCCAATGTATTATGTTAAGCAAAGTTGATTATTTAATTCAAATATATTAAGCCTAGGTCATATGATAAACTACAGTCAAGACAAACAAAGTTTATCTGCTGTTTATCTGCTGACTGAGAGGAGGCACAGTATGTAAAATTATTTCTAATAAATTACATATAATAAGTCTTGGTGATTCAATACCCTATTTAATCATTATATGACTTTTAACACACTATCTTTTCCTCAACCTGCCAGTTACTCCGAACTATCAGAGGCAGATGATATCTCTTTTGGTTGGTGCTAACAATACATGCATGTAAATTGTTCTTCTACATTGTAATAATTATATGTCTTCATAGCGTTTTGTCTTCATGTTAATTTCTGCAGATTAACTCATATTTATTTATCCAGATTAACTCATGTTTATTTCTCCAGATTAACTCATGAATATTTCTGAAGATAAACTCATGTTTATTTCTTCAGATTAACTCATGTATATTTCTGCAGATTAACTCATGTATATTTCTTCAGATTAACTCATGTATATTTCTGCAGATTAACTCATGTATATTTCTGCAGATTAACTCATGTTTATTTCTGAAGATGAACTCATGTTTATTTCTCCAGGTTAACTCATGTTTATTTTTCCAGATTAACTCATGTTTTTGCTTTTTTTTAAATTTTTCTCTGGTACAGTCAAACAGGTAGCCCTGCGGCTAAGGATTTGGACCTGTGGCAGGAGTTGGACCTGTAGTCAAAAGGTGTTCGGTTCGAATCCCGAGACGGGCGCTGGACAAAAATGGGTGGAATTGATCTGACAACTGAAGGGCTGCTGGGTTCACATCCTCAAAACGTTCCACTACCTTTGGGCCCTTGCGCAAGGCTCCTAACCCCACAACATGCTTTCCATCCAGAGGCACTGCATGCAGCTTGAACCTGTGATCATCTTAACTGTATGTGTGAGGTGTGCTGTTTGGGGGGGGGGGGGGGGGGGGGTTGAGAATGGAGCAGAAGATACATTTCTGTTGTTCACTGTAACTAATGACCAAAGTATATTGCATTGTATTGTAATGTACTGTAAAGAAGTCAGCCAGAGTTGACGAGGGCCATCATTCAAACAAAGAGATTCACCCCGAGCCACCAACACATATAATGACAATAACTTCTGAAAACTATGCAGGTATACTTTTGTCCATTATTTATTTGTTTATTAAAGTACATTATTAGCTTAAAATATGACTATTTCATAGTAGTAGCCATAATTCATAAATTGCACCATGTAGGGTTCTATATGGAACCATTTAGGTTCAGTGAAATTCTGGACTAAAAAGCTCTTTCAATGGAGAATCTCCGTTGGCAATGCTTTAGTCCTAAACTAGGCTTAATCAGTGTCTGGAAAATTGGATAGATCCCTAGAGGGAGAGATGGGCATCTATGGAGACAGAGTCATACAACAGACTTATCAGACTCACTCAGAGCTTACAGGCAAACACACATCTGTGGAAGTGAGCAAACAGGCAGGAGTGGTCCTGTCGCACAGGCACACACACACACACACACACACACACACACACACACACACACACACACACACACACACACACACACACACACACACACACACACACACACACACACATATATACACACATATACAGACACATTCACACACACACATTCTGCATGTCCCAGTGTAGCACACATACATGATGTCCAGCCTGTATAGATTGTACTGAGCTGGGTGAAGACCTTCAGAGCACAGTGTGTCACAGTCAGGACTGAATAAATGTATTAGACCCTGAGTTTACTGCATAGTCGTATAGTGGAAAGGTCACTCACATCCTCCAAGGGAGTGTGTTACTCTCCTCTTCTTATCTCCTGTCCTCTGCTTTACTCCTCTCCTATTCACTCCTTTCCTCCCTCCTCCCCACCTCTCCTTTCACTCCTCTCTGCCTTTTTCTTCTCATCTCAAGGATGATTGGGCACCCATCTTTGGATGTTTTCTGTTTTCTTTACCCATACTCCCACAGGGCCAAGGGGCTGAAGTGATGTTCACTCATCCATAACAGAGAGAGCCCCAACACAGAGGGAGTTTATAATAGACATTCTGTTGAAAGTATCTTGTGTGGGTCTGTACATTACTGTAGCATGTTACAGATCTACCATATACTAGTTCATTGATCCTGACATATGTTGTTCAGAATCACTCCTTGGGACACTATAGGTCATTATGGTAGGGTAGAGGCAAGTGGTAATCTCTCTTTCTAACCTTTCTCTCTCTCTCTCTCTCTCTCTCTCTCTCTCTCTCTCTCTCTCCTCACTCTCTCTCTCTTTCTTCATTTCTACAGGTCTCACTTTGATTACAGGTCTCAGTTCAGAGGAATCCCTGTGACATTGACATACCCATCCAGTTCCCTCCTGAACACCCTGTAAACCAGAAACAGGTGTCCTGTCTGATGCCTATTTCAATACATCACTGAGATTTTCGTAGCATTTAGCTGCTTAGCGTGCGTCGCTAATTGAAGTGGATGGATTTTTTAATGGGGAAGCTAACATTAGCATTTCACCAATGCATACATGGGGATGCCCAGCAGTGATGCTTTCAGTCTCAGGTGTGTGTTCTGTCCACAGCGAATACATCTCCTCTTCTTTTCCATTCACGCTTCTCCGAACCAATTACACATTTGCTAAGCGTTTGTTTTTCTGCTGCTTTGTTGTTGTTTTTTCTTGCTTGTATTTTAATCACTGTTCAGTGTGTGAATTAAGAAGATGGAAGCTTGGGTGAAAAACTGGAGTGGATTTCTAAGCTAACATGGAATGGATGGACAACTGTACAGTATTGTATTGTACTATTTTCTATATTCTATTGTATTCCTGTCATTCTTCGTCAGAGGGGTGGGGAATGTTGCTTCAGGTGAGAGGAGATGACTGAAGGGAAATGTGTGGGGACACACACGCACACACACACACACACACAATGTGTGTATGTCCGTGACATCTAGCAGCCATAAAGTTGGGCTAGTATTATTCCATAAATAAAATACCTCTGCCTGTAAAACGACATTCCAAATCGGATCAATATAACATGGAAAACCTTGGAATAATTTGTATTGATTTCTGCAGGCACCTTTCCTGAACTCAGTCTCAGTCTCAGCATGAACCAAAAAGCAGGGGATGAATTATTACCCAAAATATTTTCAACACACATGCAGCAAAAAGGATTTAGTATTATTTTCTTTAACTGTTACATGTTTTGTTTTTTGTGCACGCACTTGTGTGTGTGTGCGTGCGTGCGTGCGTGCGTGCGTGTGTGTGTGTGTGAAGCAATGGAATTCTCACTCCATCCCTCGTTTTTTCCTTCATTCCTTCCCTTACTCCTCATGCCCTCCCTCTCCTGTCTTCCAGTAGCCATGGTTACAAAGGTGATCGATTAGATGCCATCTGATTCCAGACCACCAGAAACAAAAGATGACAGCAGATGGCAACCAGACAGACAGAGATAGAGAAACAGAGAAATGAACTGAGATTCACTCTGCATGTTGGTTAATCATGGTACTTCACCATCTGCAGTGGATGAGAGTCTCCACTCAAACAATGAATGATACAGAGACAAGCAAACAGTCAATATGAGTGAGAGAAATAGGACGGCTACAAAACCTTGGCGATACAGACCGTGGCGATACAGACCTTGGCGATACCTTGGACAACAAAAACACTGTAGGGAGGAAGAGAGGGAAGATGAGAGGGATGAAAGAGAAGGAATGGTGAAATGAAGGAAAAAGAAGGCTTAATACAAAGTAACAGATGGTCCTCAAACACCCTAGACTCAAGGGAGACAGGGAGAGCACACACACACACACTTGAATATTTTATTTGGATCCACAATGACACATATGTAGTTTGAGGGTTCTTTCAATGGTGGATGGATGACTCTCTACAGAGGACATAAACTGGGATGGGGACTGATCACTATTTTGTAGATTTAATTGTATTTATTTATTTTTATTTCACCTTTATTTAACCAGGTAGGCAAGTTGAGAACAAGTTCTCATTTACAATTGCGACCTGGCCAAGATAAAGCAAAGCAGTTCGACACATACAGCAACACAGAGTTACACATGGAGTAAAACAAACATACAGTCAATAATACAATAGAAAAATAAGTCTATATACAATGTGAGCAAATGAGGTGAGATAAGGGAGGTAAAGTCAAAAAAGGCCATGGTGGCAAAGTAAATACAATATAGCAAGTAAAACACTGGAATGGTAGATTTGTAGTAGAAGAAAGTGCAAAGTAGAAATATAAATAATGGGGTGTAAAGGAGCAAAATAAATAAATAAATACAGTAGGGGAAGAGGTAGTTGTTTGGGCTAAATTATAGATGGGCTATGTACAGGTGCAGTGATCTGTGAGCTGCTCTGACAGCTGGTGCTTAAAGCTAGTGAGGGGGATAAGTGTTTCCAGTTTCAGAAATGTTTGTAGTTCGTTCCAGTCATTGGCAGCAGAGAACTGGAAGGAGAGATGGCCAAAGGATGAATTGGCTTTGGGGATGACCAGAGAGATATACCTGCTGGAGCGCGTGCTACAGGTGGGTGCTGCTATGGTGACCAGTGAGCGGAGATAAGGGGGGACTTTACCTAGCAGGGTCTTGTAGATGACCTGGAGCCAGTGGGTTTGGCGACGAGTATGAAGCAAGGGCCAGCCAACGAGAGCATGCAGGTCACTGTGGTGGGTAGTATATGGGGCTTTGGTGACAAAATGGATGGCACTGTGATAGACTGCATCCAGTTTATTGAGTAGGGTATTGGAGGCTATTTTGTAAATGACATCGCCGAAGTCGAGGATCGGTAGGATGGTCAGTTTTACGAGGGTATGTTTGGCAGCATGAGTGAAGGATGCTTTGTTGCGAAATAGGAAGCCAATTCTAGATTTAACTTTGGATTGGAGATGTTTGATGTGAGTCTGGAAGGAGAGTTTACAGTCTAACCAGACACCTAGGTATTTGTAGTTGTCCACATATTCTAAGTCAGAACCGTCCAGAGTAGTGATGCTGGACGGGCGGGCAGGTGCAGGCAGCGATCGGTTGAAGAGCATGCATTTAGTTTTACTTGTATTTAAGAGCATTTGGAGGCCATGGAAGGAGAGTTGTATGGCATTGAAGCACGTCTAGAGGGTTGTTAACATTAGAAGCCTCCTCCCTAAGTTTGTTTTATTCACTGCTTTAGCACACTCTGCCAACCCGGATGTCCTAGCCGTGTCTGAATCCTGGCTCAGGAAGTCCACCAAAAACTCTGAAATCTTCATCCCTAACTACAACATTTTCAGACAAGATAGAACGGCCAAAGGGGCTGTGTTGCAATCTACTGCAGAGATGGCCTGCAGAGTTCTGTCCTACTATCCAGGTCTGTACCCAAACAATTTGAACTTCTACTTTTAAAAATCCACCTCTCTAAAAACAAGTCTCTCACCGTTGCCGCCTGCTATAGACCACCCTTTGCCCCCAGCTGTGCTCTGGACACCATATGTGAACTGATTGTCCCCCATCTATCTTCAGAGCTCGTTCTGCTAGGTGACCTAAACTGGGACATGCTTAACACCCCAGCCATCCTACAATCTATGCTTCATGCCCTCAATCTCACACAAATGATCAATGAACCTACCTGGTACCACCCCAAAGCCGTAAAATTATATGCACATTCTAGTTTCTGGGCAGTAGTAATAACCAGATTAAATAGGGTACGTTTTTTATCCGGCCGTGCAAATACTGCCCCCTACCCTAGAGAGGTTAACATGCATGAAACCAAGGCTATTACGGTTACAGAAGTCATCAAAAGAGAGCGCCTGGGGAATAGGAGTGGAGCTAGGCAGGGCCTGGATTCACCTCTACATCACCAGAGGAGCAGAGGAGGAGTAGGATAAGGGTACGGCTAAAAGCTATGAGAATTGGTTGTCTATGACGTCCGGAATAGAGAGTAAAAGGAGCAGGTTTCTGGGGGGGATAAAATAGCTTCAAGGTATAATGTATAGACAAAGGTATGGTAGGATGTGAATACAGTGGAGGTAAACCTAGGCATTGAGTGATGATGAGAGAGATATTGTCTCTAGAAACATCATTGAAACCAGAAGATGTTATAGCATGTGTGGGTGGTGGAACTGAAAGGTTGGATAAGGTAAAATGAGCAAGGCTAGAGGCTCTACAGTGAAATAAGCCAATAAACACTAACCAGAACAGCAATGGACAAGGCATATTGACATTAAGGAGAGACATGCTTAGTCGAGTGATCATAAGGGTCCTGTAACGCCCTGGCCATAGAGAGGGGTTTTTTGTTCTTTATTTTGGTTAGGCCAGGGTGTTACATTGGGTGGGCGTTCTATGGTCTGTTTCTATGTGTTTGTATTTCTTTGTTTTGGGCCGTGTGTGGCTCCCAAATCAGGCACAGCTGAAGTTCGTTGCTGTTGATTGGGAGTCACAGATAAGTGCATGTTTTTCCGTTGGGGTTTTGTGGGTAATTGTTTCTGTTTAGTGTGTTTCACCTGACAGGACTGTGTTAGCTGTCAGTTCCTTGTTTTGTTTGAATAGTGCTACGGCAATAATTAAATATGTTGAACACTAACTCCGCTGCGTTTTGGTCCACTCTCTCTAAAGGCAGTCGTTACAGGTCCAGTGAGATTCAGACAGATAGCCGGGCCATAGGTAGCAAGCTGGCAGAAGATGGAGGGAGGTCTGTTTTTAGCCACCTCGTGCGTTTCCGAGAAAATTGTCCGATAGACCTATTAAGATAGCAGCCGATAAGACAGTTAATGATTAGCGGGCCGCAGATGGGCGTTCAGGTTACGCCGCGACGGAGGGGCCAGTTGGAAAACTCCCTCGGGCAGATAACGTCGGTAGTCCAGTCGTGAAGGCCTGATGGGGCTCCGCATCGGCAGTAAAACGGGTCCGGATAGGTGATTGTAGCCCAGGAGTGGCTGATGGAACTCTTCAGCTGGCATGCTCCAGAATAATTGATGTTAGCTCCGGGACCGACGTTAGCCAATAGTCACTCGGGTAGCAGCTAGCTAGCTGCAAGATCCAGGTGTAAATGATCATTAATCATTAACTGCACACAGATACAGTCATGCAGGAACTCAGCTACTTCCTGTTCTCTCTTTAAATTAACTCACATTCCACCAATCACAAAACAGCAAGGTGGTTTCTAGATAGATACTCAATAGAAATTACCATTCCAAACAACTGATTCCACACTCTTTTTGACTAACCAACAGTGAAACAGAAAATAACAACTCTCATAAAATGTCCCTACACATACAAGGAAGGACCCATATTTTAAGGGTCACAGATTGACTTGGTTCCACACACACAGACAGATGAGAGATAAGGTTTGGGGCTCCCTCCATCCTTTTACATGATGGAACAGATGGTTTCCAGGCTAGAGCAGACCTAGGGTACCCAGAAGAGAGAGAGGGAGAGAGGGAGAGAATGAGAGAGAGTAGAGCAAAGGAAGAATAGAAGGGGGAGAGTCTTACTTTGGTTTATCCATACAGAAATATACTTGAAAATGAAGTTGGCATATTGTTACTGTTGTACTATACAATGAGGGCTTCCCACAAGGGTCCATTGTTTGGGTGGCTAACTGGTTGGTAGGCTACAGCACGCTGGAGAGAGCACAAGTTGGTAGAATCCATCCCCACTGAAAGTTGGTAGAATCCATCCCCACTGAAAGTTGGTAGAATCCATCCCCACTGAAAGTTGGTAGAATCCATCCCCATTGATTCAGTGTTTAAGGTGAATTAAGCTGTTGAAAGGATTCCCAATTCATCATCCTGTCAAAAGGTGCCACAGAAAATCAATAGGTGTGATCTATCCTTCCGGTCTGGGTGACATGCAGCTGAATATGCTGTTGCACGATTACAGCACTGCAAATGATGACAACATGGAACTTGAGACACTTCCTTTTCATCGTACACAACATGATACCTCCCATAACCCTAACCTCTGGGCTTCGTTATGCAAGTCTTTTTCAAGCATTAATAGCAAAGTACTTCATAAATTAGTTTTCATGAAGTACCGTTGTCATATTATGCATTGTAGAGTTACTGGGAAACAGTGAGTTTATATGTGAGTTTGTGATGAGTGGTGACAGGGTCTGTGTGTGTGGGGGGGAGGGGGAAGTTGGTTTGACAGAGAAACAGCCTAATTACATGATGGCACTGAGCCTCCCCACTCCTCACCCCTGGCCTTGTATGACACCCCTCAGTCTGGCTCGGTCCTGTTCTACTTCACCCCTGGCCTCTGAGCCAAGGTAAGAGGTGCAGTACTCTACCCTTTGTAAGGTCCAATTAATGTAAACAGCTGTTTTCCTGTGGGACACACACTATACACACACACACTTTTTTTTCTGACCTACACCCATACACACACACACCTATACACACACCCCTCCCCTGTGACAGAGTGTGTTCATTCTGGCAGTATGGCTGCTGGACCTATGGCCTCTTTATTCCCATGACACCCCTACACAGTCTGACTGGGATGGGGCCACACCATGGTGCCTTATGTTCCTTTCTCATCTATGCAGTTTCATTCATTTATTAGAGTCTGCTTGTTTCTCTGAGTGTGAGGGGGCATAGTGTACGTGTATTGTGGTAGCATGAGCTTAATATAATGATATTTGAGGAAACTGGTCCAAGTAATAGAGTAACGTTTATTGAGCTTGCTGTTGGTCTGTTTATGTCTCTCATTGGTTATACAGTGAAACACGTGACTTCCAATATATCCTCCATCTCTCCTCCACATCACCCTACCAACCTTGTAGAGTAGCTCCATTAACTTCCCAGGCCTATTAAAGTGACAGTGATAGCAGAGCAGGTGTAATTCTGTAGTTTTACAGCATATGAGGTGACAAAGCCCTATCTTCTCTCCTCCTTTACTGCTCCCAGACCGTCTATGAGCGTATTGAGCTGTTAAACCTGCATTTTTCATCACCAGGACCATGTCCACCAAGGCTGGGCTGCCTCGGACCATTAGACCATTTTACTTATTAAATTCTAAAGGTGCTCCTAAAACAGGCTGGTGGCTACCTGCTTTGACTGTGGTGGTCAGCTATGTGTGAGTGGATGGGGGAGTAAGATAGCAGCTGTTTCAGGTTGATTCAGTAATGGAGTTGATTTGTGTTTTGGAGATGACATATAGATACACATTTTTTTATTGTATTTTTTTATATTTCACCTTTATTTAACCAGGTAGGCTAGTTGAGAACAAGTTCTCATTTACAACTGGGATCTGGCCAAGATAAAGCAAAGCAGTTCGACATATACATACAACACATACAACAACACATACAACAAATTAAGCACACACACACACACACACACACACACACACACACACACACACACACACACACACACACACACACACACACACAACACACACACACACACATAATTTCATTCTGTGCCCCACACCAGGCACAGAAACAGACGAAAATCATTACCGGAACAGTTGCATTACATCAATAAAATGTATTTATCAATATGGTGTCCTGTCACTTCTGGAGATCAAGATCATCTCAGGAACACATTTAGTCAAATGATTAAAGTGTGTGTCCAGAACCGGGATCTGTCCAATACACACTACCATATGTCACAATTGGTGTCCATATATCCCTGCAGGTGAAAGAAGGAGGGAGGAGGGAGGGTGCAAGAATGAAAAAGCAGACAATACAATTCCACATGTATTGCTTCTTGTGCCGTCACTCCGCGGGAGGCTTTATTAGGGTCGGCTCGTCTTATCTCTCACACGATCTGGCACGCGCAAGAGGGTCGGCAGGTGTGGAGGAGAGACACGTCTAGAGGAGGCAGAAGGATTCCCTGTAATCGGTCCCCTCAAAGAAGAATGGCCCCTGGCATGCAGTTTACTAGAGTGCATCTGATATGATCATAATATCACGGAAAAACAAGACGGACTACAGGAGCAGTCGTTCTGTCCACGAGCGCACCCGGTCCTGACGACAACTTTCTTTGTTTTCCTATAGCGGAGGTCAAGAGACAGCACTTCTGAAGATTTTTATCCTCAGACAATCAAGTGATTCTCCGAAGAAGTGAAAGAAAACATTAACACCTGGTTATAGCCTAGTTAATAGGCACGTAAAATCGTTTTGAATAGTCAAACATCTCATTTGAAGACCTTTGATGGCATCACCTTTAAATTGAGTTTTTCTCGAACATGAAATGTTGGTGAGAAGGGTTGGAAATGTTTGACCGTGAGAGAAACCAACAAGAGTCACAGTTTTTAAGGTGGAAATAACTCTTCAGCGGTACACCCTTCTTGGATAAAGTTCAACAAATGTATAAGGTGAGTTTAAACATTCCTACAATTGAAACAAACATTTTGAAAGAACATAATAACGTTTTATAGGCACATCTGTTTCAATTTTCCAATGATTATGTTTATTTTGGTATGGAAATAATTCCAGTGTTGTATAATTATTTCTGTTATCCCCTCTAAACTAAAAGTAACATGATAAATATTGTGCCTTTATATAACGCGCATAAAGGATATCTCGTTTGTATATCAGCATATTTCAGACGCGCGTCATCCAATCACAGCCTATACAGCACGTGAATCGTCTGCGAGACAGATGGTCAGCTGCTCACGTGAATTCAGAGCTCTCCCAATAATTCATTTCAATTAAGTCTTAATTAATGTCTGCTGTGTTATGTGATGTATGTTCGCAGCTATCGGATTTAATCGAATGCAGCCTGTGGAAATGTGTTCCCATGAAATGTACATACGAGACAGTTTTAAAATGGGCAGACTAGCCAGAATTGCTAAACTTTATGAGTAGTAGGCTAATAGGCTATTTCGATAGACCCTACATAGGGCTTATAAAAAAGCCAGATAAGACAATCCATATGGATTGTGTTTACACAGGCAGTCTACTTCTGATATTTTTGCCACTAATTGGTCTTTTGATCAATCACATCAGATCTTTTTACATCAGATCTTTTTCAGAGCTGATCTAATTGGCCAGAAAAATATCAGAATTGAGCTGCCTGATAGGCCTAGACAATGAAGTGAGTTGTTAGAATCAGCACCATGGACAGTGCACAACAGGAGTGCGAACATGCATCTCACCAAAATATTCTCTCACTTTTAAAAATCTAATTGTCCACAGAAACCTAACATATTCTCACCCCTGATCTCTCCTCTGTTATAAGACTAAACCCATATCTCTCACACAGGGGTTGTTGAACCTTTGATCTGAAAACTGATCACAGAACAGACTGCTTGAAGATGATGCTAAGTCCAGACCAGCCAGATGCCGACCTGCCCTGTGGGCAGCCCGACACAGAGACCCTGCTGAACGGCATCAAGATGGAGTGCGCCCCCCTGCCCGCGGAGCCTGCAGAGGGCGAGGGCAAGGCGCGATCTCTGTCCATGCCTTCCCTCAGCAGGGAGGAGAAGAGGAGGCGGCGGCGTGCCACAGACAAGTACCGGTCCGCACACGCCACGAGAGAGCGCATCCGCGTCGAGGCCTTCAACGTTGGGTTCGCCGAGCTGAGGAAACTTCTCCCGACACTGCCGCCAGACAAGAAGCTGTCCAAGATCGAAATCCTCCGGCTGGCAATCTGCTACATCACCTACCTCAACCATGTGCTGGACGCGTAGGGCACGCGTTAGGGATGGACATCTGTCAGTGAAGGAGAGAAGACTGAACATGGGGAAGATCTCAATTGCATACTCTTCGCATCCTCTCTCCTTTCTTATCTTCTCCTTCTCAAAACTAATTGGATGAGAAAACCAGAGGTTCCTCCGTCTCCTCCAATGGGTTTTGAAAAGGAGACAAGGAGAGAGGAGAGAGGATGCAAGGAGTATGTAATTGAGATCTTCCCATGGAGACCGAGAAGGGTGGACATTGTTGCCACATATCTGGCCTCGGAGCCCTGTCGTGCCTATGGTGTCTGCCGAAGTCCCCTGGTGTGGTGCCACTAGGCCAGGGACACATAATAAAACAGGACCTAATGTCTCTCTCTTTCACAGTGCTGTGATGGAAATAAACTGCTGCCCCGCTGGACTTTCCCACAGACTTATTCAGTGCTGCTGCTGAGTCACCTCAATCCAAATTTGTTGTGTCAGAAAATGCAATAATGTCGGGATGTCCTACTTCTTATAGCCTATGTTCCTAAAATTGAAAGCTATAGTACTGTTAGCTTATAGACTTATATACTGCCAGGGCCAAACTTCTCTCCGTGGACAGGGCTGATTTAAAGGACCTATAGCTGCAGAGACGTGCTGAAATCAGCACTGATGTTCAAAGTAGAATATAACTGGGCACTTATTTACAGAAATTAGATGTTTTATATTGTATTCGTTGTTGGTTTGTGGATTAGGCCTAGTAAGTTATTTATTTGTCAATGAATGTTTACATTGTGTCATTTCTTATGTCTGGTGTTTGCACACGCATATTTATTTGAATTATATAACAACAATTTATACTCTGACAACAGTGGATATTGTTGCTCTTTAATTGCAGTTTTATCAGATTTGATCTGTTTAACATTTTCCACAAAAAATGTGAAATCCTTGTTAAGTCCAAAGGTTGCAAGGGAAATGACAATATTTCGTTAGTATGGTGAGATAGTTTCAAATTTAGGCTTACAATTTCATTGTTCGATTTTTCGATTGTCCAGAAGTTTGTTGGTTTCATGCTTTTTTCATAGTAACATTTTTTGGGTGACAAAAACTCCATAGTTTACTGTAGCCAATACCTGTTTTCCAAAGATTGCTCAACATTTCAGGGTGTCCTTTCGTAGTAACCCATGGATATGAAACAGAAACAGAATTTGTTAAATCAAATAAACAGCTTTTTAAGTTAAAATATTCTTAAATGTTTGGTGTTGTATAGAGATTCTGGATAGATAGACATACGTTCAGGTGGAATTTCGAAAAACAAAAAAATCTCCTAGAGATGTCGGTGACGCCAGGGTATTTCATATTTTCTCCAGATTGGAGAGGCGAGGTCTGGGGCACTGGGCCAGTGTCCGAGCCGGAGCTTCGCTCTGTAGTCGGCGGACAGACACTCTCCCCACGGACGGGGCAGGTGTTCCTCCAGACGAGCCGAGACAACCACATTACGGCCCATCCGTCTGCCACGTCCCCCGGGACACGGGCGGGCACACGCACACACGCACACATTTAGGGTGAGGTGACTTGGGAATTATCGACAAGAGAAAAAAAGCATATTGGCTGGACAAAGAGCTTATTCGTGAAATAAATAATAATGACGATAATTGTAGGCTATAGTCCTAACAATAATTATATAGCCTACCGTTAATTATTTGAAGATTGGAAAGCCCATTGATAAATAATTCGACCTAAAAGCATCATGAAAAACATACATTATTTATAAACAAACAAGATTTTTTACATGGAAATTCACGTCAGTTTTGTGAATGCAGAAGAAGCATGTTGTAGTTCTAATTCGTAAGACAACAAAAACAATTGAAACAGACTGCTACTTTGTTCCAGGTAATTCATTACAACTAAACAATACACATATATATAGGCTATAGGCTACATCAAGTAAAACCGGATAGCTAGAGAGCTTGCATTAACTAAATGCCAGAAAAGAATCAAATGGAATATCACATAGCCTACATATATGAAAGGGAAGTGAAATGGGACAACTTATCAGTTCCACAACTGAATGCATTCAACTGAAATGTGTCTACCGCATTTAGCCCAACCTCTCTGAATCAGAGTCAAGTAATACATTGTTTCCTATATGAAGTCCTTTTCATCTAGAGTCAAACAATAGCATTTCTTTACATTTTCCTCAGACCACAAAATGTTAATTACACATATCATAAAGGGATTATATCCTTTCTTCTTTTTTCTTTTCTTTTCATTCCATTTCACATTCTTGTCATCTATCCATTATAACCAATATCTGTTTGTGTGCTCTCTCTCTCTCTCTCTCTGGCAAATTTATATATAAAAATTACAGCAATATCACATTTACATCAGAATTCAGACCCTTTACTCAGTACTTTGTTTAAGCACCTTTGACGCTACAAGCTTGGCACACCTGTATTGAGGAGTTTCTCCCATTTTTCTCTGCAGATCTTCTCCAACTCTGCCAGGTTGGATGGAGAGTGTTGCTGCACAGCTATTTCCAGGTCTTTCCAGAGATGTTCCATCAGGTTGAAGTCCGGGCAATGGCTGGGCCACTCAAGGACATTCAGAGACTTGTCCCAAAGCCACTACTGCATTTCTTGGCTGTGTGCTTGGAGTCGTTGTCCTGTTGGAAGGTGAACCTTTGCCCCACTCTCAGATCCTGAGTGCTCTGGAGCAGGTTTTCATCAAGGATCTCTCTGTACTTTGCTCTGTTCATCTTTCCCTCAATCCTGACTAGTCTCCCACAGCATGATGCTTCAACCACCATGCTTCATCGTAGGGATGGTGCCATGTTTCCTCCAGATGTGACGCTTGGCATTCAGGCCAAAAAGTTAAATCTTGGTTTCATTAGACCAGAGAATCTTGTTTCTCATGATCTGAGTCTTTACGTGCCTTTTGGCAAACTCCAAGCAGGCTGTCATGTGCCTTTTATTGAGGAGTGGCTTCCGTCTGGCCACTCTAACATAAAGGCCTACCATAAAGGCCTACCATAAAGGCCTACCATAAAGGCCTACCATAAAGGCCTACCATAAAGGCCATCTCCACAGAGGAACTGGAGCTCTGTCAGAGAGACCGTCAGGTTCTTGGTCACTTTCCTGATCAAGGCCCTTCTCCCCTAATTGCTCAGGAAGAGTCTTGGTGATTCCAAACTTCTTCCATTTAAGAATAATGGAGGCCACTGTTATTGAGGACCTTCAATGCTGCAGAAATGTTTTTGTACCCTTCCCCAGATCTCTGCCTCAACACAATCCTGTCTTGGCTTGGTTTTTGCTTTGACAAGCACTGTCAACTGTGGGACCTTATATAGACAGGTGTGTGCCTTTCCAAATCATGTCCAATGAATTGAATTTACCACAGGTGGACTCCAATCAAGTTGTAGAAACATCTCAAGGATGATCAATGGAAACAGGATGCACCTGAGCTCAATTTCGAGCCCCATAACAAAGGGTCTGAATACTTATGTAAATAAGATATTTACATTTTTTATGTTTAATACATTTGCAAAAATGTCTAAAAACCGTTTTCATTTTGTCATTATGGGGTATGTGTGTAGATTGACAAGGGAAAAAAGTAAACTGTCTCACTGTGTAAGGAGCCCATCTCTCCCTCTCTATCCTTGCCCCTCCCCCATCACTGGTCATTTTTATGAGCACCCTGACAGCTGGACGTCTGACATGTTTATCTTTCTAACAATGGAATTGCGGAGACTATCAATGGCCGTCAGTCACAATTGAAAAGTTTTAATTTCTTCCCTTATTCAAGATGTTTATTACTACTATTGATTTATTTAAAGCAAGGGATGATAAGGGCCACAGAGAGAGAGAGAGAGAGAGAGAGAGAGAGAGAGAGAGAGAGAGAGAGAGAGAGAGAGAGAGAGAATAATTGCAAAAGGGTGAGTTTTGTGGTGCAAGGCTGCCCTCTGTTGGTCTATAGAATGACATGTTCAGCCAGCACCAGCAGGTCAATGATCAAATGCAATTGTATTGGTCATATACACGTATTTAGCAGATGTTATTGTGGAAGTATCGAAATGCATGTGTTTCTAGCTCCAACAGTGCAGTAATATCTAACAAGTAATATCTAACGATTTCACAACAATACACACAATACACACAAATCTAAAGTAAAGGAATGGAATTAAGAATATATAAATATTTGGACGAGCAAGGTCGGAGCAGCATAGACTAAGAGACAGTAGAATAGAATTCAATAGAATACAGTATATAAATATGAGATGAGTAATGCAAAATATGTAAACATTGTTAAAGTGACCAGTGTTCCCTGTACTGACCTCGCCTTCTGGATGGTAGCGGGGCTCAGGTGGTTGTTGTGCTTGATGATCAGCAGCTCTTTACATGAGTGCATTTTTTAAAGAAGGGAACATACACAAACAAACTGACTAAGGAGAGTCTGGCAAATGCTCAATGCAAATCTCTAGCCACAACTACCCCTTCAATATTGACAGATCTGAGAGAATTGTTAAGGTGAAAGCAGGCTGTGGCAGATGTTATGTGGGTGCTGTCATCATATAATGCATTCAGTCCTTCACATCTGCTAAGACCGTAAGGACTTTGTCTAATTAGATGAAGTGGTTAATGACAGAAATGGAACAACGCTTATGTGGTTCCTAATTTATTGTACAGCAAAGTATAGCCAAGGCTACAGTGTCATGGATTAAGGTTGTCACAGCTGACTGCCTTTGACCCGTTCACTGTGTGTGTTCCTATGTTACTGCGCTCATAATTCTACATACTGTAGGAAAGACTACATTTCATCACTTAATGAATTGCTAATAAAGTAATTAATATATTCTACATGTGGGTGATGATGATAACTGCCTACACAGCGATGCCCCCTAGCGTATACCTATCATCGCCCCAATCTCCCCCAGAATCCCTTCACTGTCTGTCCACAACTGTACTACTCCCATGGAGGAGCAGCAGCACCGTCTGTGGATCAGTTCGTTTTGCAGCCTAGGTGTATAGCAGGCTGTATTTCACGCCCAAACGCAGGTGAAGCAATGTCGCCACCGTGAAAAGGTGAGTTACGTGCGCATTGTAAATATATTGTAGCCAATTCATCTGTGATACATATCGTAATTCAGCCCGATTCGGTGGCTCAACAACTGGAGCTCGAAGCAGGAGACCAGGATCAGAGTGAAGTTCAGTGCCGCCGCGAATCGATTGACGGTCCGTCGGCGTCGCATTACATTGACTTAGTTGATCATTCTCACGGCTATGATATGTTTTGATGTTTATCATATTTGTTGCAATACAACTGCATAACGTTTTAAATGAGACTATTCAGCTGGCATCTCGTTCATGGTCCACTAGAAAACAGATAGGCTACAGTCATAACCGCAGGAAGTATGGGTGCTGAGCGTCCTCTGAAAAATCTGAATAAAAAACAAAACAATAATAGGAATATCATTTATGTTGCAATGTTGTTTTTCTTCACAAAAGTAGTGCACTGGGCCTTTACTAGTCCTGTATTAGCACAGGGTTCACAGAGTGACCGGTGCACGTTTGGGTTTTTGCCATCGCACAACACAGTTGATTCAAATAACCAACTCATCGTCAAGCTTTGATCATTTGAATCAGCTGTTTAGTTAGTGCCTTGGGGAGGGGACGAACCCCTGTATTAGCAGACAGATATAGCCCTCTGTAGCGCAGCAGGCTACATCATCTTTGCTCCAGCTAAAGGTAGGCCTAACTACTTACAAAAAGCAATGTGAAATGTGTTGTGATGAAGTTCTACAAAAGTAAGTGAATGGCAGTATTAGACTGAAAGATATTAGGTAATTTCGTCAAACGTGTGAGGCTCTCCATGCTTATTAGTTGCTGATTCAACATATTTGCTGTGATTTAACTCAATCCAGTTTTAACAGTTTCCCATCCTAATTGTTTTAAATTCCCAGAGATAAACCAGACATATTCTGTTGGCCAAATATTCCCAGATTTTCATAAAAAGGCTGCATGTGGTCTCTAATTTCTGCTTCACCAAATTTTGCGTAGGCAAAAATAGTTGGGTTGGTGCACAGCGGACAGCAGTGGTCCGGAGCACACCGAGCTTCACTCAGCCATTTCTCACAATGGTGCTCGTTTAGTAGTTAAATCAAAGCTGAATCAATGTTTTGGAAGATCATATCATTATTAATTAGTATTCTACATAACCAAATATAATAGCATAGCATAACGTTACTGTTACACCAAAAACACCACCTTTATTTATTATGAGATTTTAGGAGACTTAGCTGAATAGTCAAAAAGAATACCCCAAACATCTTCCCACGGCTATGGCTACAGTGCGTTAGCCACCCGGTGTAATAGCCGTTTTATAGCTTTCTTAGGTCTTTAACCGGGGTCACTATATCTCAAAGATCGGCTCCTTAGTTTGAACTCGTAGATGGATCGATCAGATGCGATGTTCACTGGGCTAGGTTCACTGTTAAGCACCATTCTAGTACGTTACCTCAGTGCACACCTGGAATTGCCTGCTACAGAGCCTTTGAATGCAGGATATGGGAGTTTGTAGGCGCCTGTCAGCTGCCAAGCACTCTCCTATGGATATATCAGTGGAACCACTACAGTGGTTCTCAACAAGGGGAACTAGGACCCCTGGGGGTACTTGGTCTATCCACTCGTGAGACCATAGACCTACTAGTAAAATGCACATGAGGGGGTACTTCAGGGGTACTCCGGGCAGAGCAAAATTCAGTTGGTGGTACAGTAACTGAAAAATGTTGGGAATAACAGGTTTTCAACACCTATGTGCTGTTTTAGGAGGCAGGTGGCATACAGTTGAAGTCGGGAGTTTACATACACTTAGGTGGAGACATTAAAACTCGTTTTTCAACCACTTCACAAATTTCTTGTTAACAAACTGTAGTTTTGGCAAGTCGGTTAGGACATTTACTTTGTGCATGACACAAGTAATTTTTCCAACAATTGTTTACAGACCGATTATTTCACTTATAACTCACTGTATCACAATTCCAGTGGGTCAGAAGTTTACGTACACTAAGTTGACTGTGTCTTTAAACAGCTTGGAAAATTCCAGAAAATGATGTCATGGCTTTAGAAGCTTCTGATGGGCTAATTGACATCATTTGAGTCAATCGTAGGTGTACCTGTGGATGTATTACAAGGCCTACCTTCAAACTCAGTGCCTCTTTGCTTGACATCATGGGAAAATCAAAAGAAATCAGCCAAGACATCAGGAAAAAAATTGTAGACCTCCACAAGTCTGGTTCATCCTTGGGATCAATTTCCAAACACCTGAAGGTACCACGTTCATCTGTACAAACAATATAATACAAGTTTAAACACCATGGGACCACGCAGCCGTCATACCACTCAGGAAGGAGATGCGTTCTGTCTCCTAGAGATGAACGTACTTTGGTGCGAAAAGTGCAAATTAATCCCAGAACAACAGCAAAGGACCTTGTGAAGATGCTGGTGGAAACAGGTACAAAAGTATCTATATCCACAGTAAACGAGTCCTATATCGACATAGCCTGAAAGGCCGCTCATTAACGAACAAGCCACTGCTCCAAAACCGCCATAAATAAGCCAGACTACGGTTTGCAACTGCACATGGGGACAAAGATCATACTTTTTGGAGAAATGTCCTCTGGTCTGATGAAACAAAAATGTAACTGTTTGGCCATAACGACCATCGTTATGTTTGGAGGAAAAAGGGGGATGCTTGCAAGCTGAAGAACACCACCCCAACCGTGAAGCACGGGGGTGGCAGCATCATGTTGTGGGGGTGCTTTGCTGCAGGAGGGACTGGTGCACTTCACAAAATAGATGGCATCATGAGGCAGGAAAAATATGTGGATATATTGAAGCAACATCTCAAGACATCAGTCAGGAAGTTTAAAGCTTGGTTGCAAATGGGTCTTCCAAATGGACAATGACCCCAAGCATACTTCCAAAGTTGTGGCAAAATGGCTTAAGGACAACAGGGTCAAGGTATTGGAGTGGCCATCACAAAGCCCTGACCTCAATCCCATAGAAAATTAGTGGGCAGAACTGAAAAAGTGTGTGCGAGCAAGGAGGCCTACAAACCTGACTCGGTTACAGCAGCTCTGTCAGGAGGAATGGGCCAAAATGCACCCAATTTATTGTGGGAAGCTTGTGGAAGGCTACTCGAAATGTTTCACCCAAGTTAAACAATTTAAAGGCAATGCTACCAAATACTAATTGAGTGTATGTAAACTTCTGACCCACTGGGAATGTGATGAGAGAATGATTTTATTTCAGCTTTTATTTCTTTCTACTATTATTCTGACATTTCACATTCTTAAAATGAAGTGGCGATCCTACCTGACCTAAGACAGGGAATTTTTACTAGGATTAAATGTCAGGAATTGTGAAACTGAGTTTAAATGTATTCAGCTAAGGTGCATGTAAACTTCCGACTTCAACTGTATGTCTGTGCAACAGTAATACCCATTATAGTAGGCACATACCAAGCCTGTTACCCTGTTAGTGCTCAAGCCTTCTTCCTTCTCTCTCCTGCCGGCATATCCTGAATCATGATCACTGTACTTGGGCTACTATTTCATTCACATGAATGGGTTTGGAACCAGGGAGGTTGGATTGCATACCAGTGAACTGTCAGCTCGCTTCTCTTTTTCTTTTTTTTACTCAAGTGTGTGTTTGACCATTGAACTCTCTCTTTTCTTGTGTGCGGTAGAACCCTGTGTGTCTGTCTTTGTTTTAATGTTTTTTTTCTCCCACTAGCTGATCTTGGATGATGATATCTTATGTGAATGTTTGTTTGTACTTGAACACACATACTCCCCCCCCTTAACAATAACCCTTTTGTGCACTAACACTCATACTTGACTCTTTTCCCCCCTTACTAGCTCTGACTTTGTTACTTTATTGAGGAAACTTACTATGGCTGAGATATGTGGTAGTCCCACCTTCAGAAAGTATTCATACCCATAGACTTATTCAACATTTTGTTGTTACAGCCTGAACTCAAAATTGATTAAATTTAGCTCAATTTGGAATGTCATAGCAAATGGTGTAAATACTTAAGGTACCAGTCAAAAGTTTTCTACATTGCAGAATAATAGTGAAGACATCAAAACTATGAAATAACACATGGAATCATGTAGTAACCAAAAAAGGGTTAAACAGGTCAAAATATATTTTTGATTCTTCAAAGTAGCCACCCTTTGCCTTGATGACAGCTTTGCACACTCTTGGCATTCTCTCAAACAGCTTCACCTGGAATGCTTTTCCAACAGTCTTGAAGGAGTTCACACATATGCTGAGCTCTTGGCTGCTTTTCTGTCACTCTGTGGTCCAACTCATCCCAAACCATCTCAATTGGGTTGAGGCCAGGTCATCTGATGCAGCACTCCATCACTCTCCTTGGTCAAATAGCCCTTACACAGCCTGGAGTTGTGTAACAAATGATAGTCCCACTAAACGCAAACCAGATGGTGATGGTGTATCGCTACAGAATGCTGTAGTAGCCATGCTGGTTTGGTGTGCCTTGAATTCTAAATAAATCGCCAACAATGTCACCAGCGAAGCACCATCACACCACCACCTCCGTGCTTCACAGTGGGAACCACACATGCGGAGATCATCCGTTCACCTACTCTGCATCTCACAAAGACACGGCGGTTGGAACCAAAAATCTCAGAATTGGACTCATCAGACCAAAGGACAGATTTCTGTTACTTGAACTCTGAAGCATTTATTTGGGCTGCAATCTGAGTTGCAGTTAAGTCTAATGAACTTATCCTCTGCAGCAGAGGTAACTCTGGGTCTTCCTTTCCTGTGGAGGTCCTCATGAGAGCCAGTTTCATCATATCGCTTGATGGTTTTTGCAACTGCGCTTGAAGAAACTGAAAGTTCTTGACATTTTCCAGATTGACTGACCTTCATGTCTTAAAGTAATGATGGACTGTCATTTCTCTTTGCTTGTTTGAGCTGTTCTTGCCATAATATGGACTTTGTCTTTTATCAAAAAGGGCTATCCTCTGTATACCACCCCTACCTTGTCACAAAACAACTGATTGTTTCAAACGCATTAAGAATGAAAGAAATTCCACAAATTAACTTTTAACAAGGCACACCTGTTAATTGAAATGCATTCCAGGTGACTCTCATGAAGCTGGTTGAGAGAATACCAAGAGTGTGCAAGGCTGTCAAGGCAACGGGTGGCTACTTTGAAGAATCTAAAATATATTTTGATTTGTTTAACACATTCTTGCTTACATGATTCCATATGTGTTATTTCATAGTTTTGATGTCTTCACTATTATTCTGCAATGTAGAAAATGGCAAAAAGAAAGAAATCTTGAAATTAGTAGGTGTGTCCCAACTTTTGTCTGGTACTGTATGTTATTGAGATTTCTGTATTTTATTTTAAATAAATTTGCAAAAAAGATCTAAACATGTTTTCACTTTCGTTATGGGGTATTGTGTGTAGATGGGTGAGAAAATACATCTATTTAATCCGTTTTGAATTCAGGCTGATACACAGAAAAATGTGGAATAAGTCAAGGGATATGAGAACTTTCTAAATGCACTGCTATCTTAAAGGGATAATCCACCCCAAACCACAAATTCTTCTGATTAACAGTTAAATAGCACTATGTGAAAAATGTTGAACAAATGTTTCCTTTTGTCGTTATAACAAGGTTGGTACAAACATGTGAAAATCGTTTATGGAAAACTCTTGCAGCTCAAGTCTAATTATTATTTCATTTTTTTAAACCATGCAATGCCCTCCCTCTCTGGGCTGGCTGGCTTGCTGGCTAGCTAGGTAGAAAACAAAGCTATACACAATAATACCAAAGTCAATATCAGTATGTGAAGTAGCTAGCTGTAAAATTGCCTTAACAAACTGCATCAATTTGGGAGTCTTTCTCACCGAGTTCAACTTGCAGTCCGTCTCTGCCCAGAGCAAGAGCAGGGAAACGTTGCTTTCCCACAGAGATAATTTTGAGGAGATGGGGAAACTCCATTAGAATCGTATTAACGCCCATTGTGTACGTTGCCCATAAGTCATGCATTCTGGGACAAGTAGAGAGCTCTCCAATGAATGAATGGGAGTCAATTGTACAACGTTGCAAATATTTTCCAAGATGGGAGATAATGTTGTATAGCTTTGGAATCGTGACATTACGTACGTTCAAGGAAAATAAGCAAGCTTCTCAAGTCTTCCTTTGAGAAGGGATTGTGTGACGCTTAGCATCCACGTGATGCAGCATGACAACGTGAACAGTCAGTTGGGTCCGGTGTTTCTCCATTCATTGTCCAATGGGATTCCTTTCTCCTTCTCTCTGTGGTAAAAGGGGTAAATTGGTCATCAAAAAGAAAAATCTACCTTTCTGATGCTTCGAGCCTTGAGTTGTATTTTTAAATACATATCTACAGTATTTCACTTTTGAATGTGTATAGTATTGCTTACTTGGTGTTGTCCAATGAATTCTGTAACCACTCCCTCTTCAAATCAGGATTGATTGGAAAAAGCTGTTCAAAAGAGGACATTGTATTATCATATCTTTGTATTATCATATCTGTATGACGAAGGCCATACAGCTGAAACGCTGAGTTTTAAACTTTATTTCCATTGAACATGACATACAAATAAAGGCATTTTAATGAATTATATGAGGAGTGCCTTGGTCCTTTATTTTTGATAAAATATATACTTTGTCATGACAATATAAGCAGATGGATGTGTTCTAGAATGGGCATACTTGTCTATCTATTGGCTTATCTGAAGTGCAGGTAATTGTTTTAAAAGTGTTATGAAATGTGATGGTGTGTTATCCTCTATCTCCAGTGACGATAATTATGTAGCTATGATGCAATTTTCAGATTTTCACAGATGACCACTTAGAAGTTGAATTGTTTTATTTTACCCACTGACAGAACATAGACTTTCACCAAATTGACAGGAGTTTTATGATTTCTATTTCTGGGCCTGGATTATCGCTATCAAATTTTATTAGTCACATGCGCCGAGTACAACAAGAGCAGGGAAACGTACAGTAAAATGCTTACTTATGAGCCCCTAACCAATAATGCAGTTTAAAAAAAATACGGATAAGAAATAAAAGTAACAAGTAATTAAAGGGCAGCAGTAAAATAACAATAGTGAGACTATATACCGGGGGGGGGGGGTCAATGCAAATAGTCTGGGTAGCCATTTGATTAGATGTTCAGAAGTCTTATGGCTAGAAGCTGTTTAGAAGCCTCTTGGACCTAGACATGGTGCACTGGTACCGCTTGCCGTGCAGTAGCAGTTGGAACAGTCTATGACTAGGGTGGCTGGAGTCTATGACAATTTTTAGGGCCTTCCTCTGACACCGCATGGTATAGAGGTCCTAGAAGGCAGGAAGCTTGGCCCCAGTGATGTACTGGGCCGTTCAGTTGCCATACCAGGCCGACCTTGCGGTCGGAGGCCGAGCAGTTGCCCTACCAGGCAGTGATGCAACCTGTCAGGATGCTCTCGATGGGGCAGATATAGAACCTTTTTGAGGATCTGAGGACCCATGACAAATCTTTTCAGTCTCCTGAGGGGAATAGGTTTTGTCGTGCCCTCTTTACAACTGTCTTGTGTGCTTGGCCCATGATAGTTTGTTGGTGATGTCGACACTAAGGAACTTGAAGCTCTCAACCTGATCCACTGCAGCCCCGTCGATGATAGTGGGGGCGTGCTCGGTCCTCTTTTTTCCTGTAGTCCACAATCATCTCCTTTGTTTTTTTTAACCTTTTATTTAACTAGGTAAGTCAGTTAAGAACAAATTCTTATTTTCAATGATGGCCTAGGAACAGTGGGTTAACTGCCTCATTCAGGGGCAGAACGACAGATTTTTACCATGTCAACTCGGGGATTCGATCTTGCAACCTTTCGGTTACTAGTCCAATGCTCTAACCCCTAGGCTACCTGCCGCCCTGTCCTGATCACGTTGAGGGAGAGGTTGTTGTCCTGGCACCACACTGCCAGGTCTCTGACCTCCCCTATAGGCTGTCTCGTCGTTGTCGGTGATCAGGCCTACCACTATTGTGTCATCAGAAAACTTAATGATGGTGTTGGAGTCGTGCCTGGCCATGCAGTCATGGGTGAACAGGGGGTACAGGAGGGGACTGAGCACGCACCCCTGAGGGGCCCCTGTGTTGAGGATCAGCGTGGCAGATGTGTTGTTACCTACCCTTACCACCTGGGGGCGGCCCGTCAGAAAGTCCAGAATCCAGTTGCAGAGGGAGGGGTTTAGTCCCAGGGCCCTTAGCTTATTGATTATTGACATTTGCCAGTTGGTCAGCACATGCTCACAGCACACGTCCTGGTTATCCTTGTGAATGTTGACCTCTTTAAAGGTCTTACTCACATCAGCTGCGTTGGGCATGATCACACAGTCTTCCAGAACAGCTTGTGCTGTCATGCATGTTTCAGTGTTATTTACCTCAAAGCAAGCTTTGAAGTAGTTTAGCTCGTCTGGTACGCTTGTGTCACTGGGCTACTCTCGGCTGTGCTTCCCTTTTGTAGTCTGTAATGGTTTGCAAGCCCTGCCACATCCAACGAGGGTCAGAGCCGGTGTAGTATGATTCGATCTTAGTCCTGTATTGACGCTTTGCCTGTTTGATGGTTCGTCAGAGGGCATAGCGGGATTTCTTATAAGCATCCGGGATAGAGTCCCGCTCCTTGAAAGCGGCAGCTCTAGCCTTTAGCTCAGTGCGGTTAAGTTGAATGCTCTGGATAAGATGACTAAAGTGTAATGATTTATGAGTCATCATGCATTATGGGATCTTAACCAGATCATTGAATGGCTCAATACTTATTGTAGGAACACAAACACACACCATACACATGTCACATGTTACCATTTACAGTCTCAGCTGTACAGCCTCTATCTAAGCGGTATATGTGTAAACGCTTGTGTTCTGCCCTGAGTGGATTTATTTGACTCCTACTGTTAATTAACCCACACTGTCAGACATGTCTGGCTTTACCAGGCAGTGTTCACAACACAAGCTGCAGGGTCACCTCATAAATAATGTGAACTCTTACGGGTTCCCCATACCGCCCAAAGGCCCCCCTGTGTGTGTGTGCATACATGCGATGTGTGTGGGTGTGCTTCAGTATTGTGTTAATCAACAGCTGTTCTAAGGTTATCTCTTGTCAATGGACAGATTGCTCTCTTTATAAAGCACTGCTGAGGTTCTGTCACCATTTTATTTCATTTCCAACAGACTTAAACAGACTTACGTGGCACATTTTATCTACAGTATTTGTGTGTGTGCATTCAGTTTGTGTTCCTGTATCTGGCTCATCTTTGTCTGTCTGTGTTATTTGTTGTTAATAACTGTGTCTTTATGTTTACGTCGTCTTTCATCACATACGCTGTTTGTCGCCCATGTGAATACAGTACATATCTTTGTGTTTGGTGGTGAGTAGGCATATGTGTGTTAACCTCTTACATCTAGATGTTCTGCTAGCAGAACACCGCTCCAATATCCAATGATAGGGCGTGGTGCGAATTACAAAAAACTTCAATTTTTCAAACATATCACTATTTTACACCATTCTAACTTGTTATGGATAGGGGGCAGTATTTTCACGGCCGGATAAAAAACGTACCCGATTTAATCTGGTTATTACTCCTGCCCAGAAACGAGAATATGCATATTATTTGTAGCTTTGGATAAAAAACACTCCAAAGTTTCTAAAACTGTTTGAATGGTGTCTGTGAGTATAACAGAACTCAAATGGCAGGCCAAAACCTGAGAAGATTCTGTACAGGAAGTACCCTCTCTGACCATTTCTTGGCCTTCTTTGTCATCTCTATCCAAAACAAAGGATCTCTGCTGTAACGTGACATTTTCTAAGGCTCCCATAGGTTCTCAGAAGGCGCCAGAACGTTGAATGATGACTCTCAAATGTTAGTTTGGTTCCAAATAATCCATAGTTATATCCAAATAGCGGCGTTTTGTTCGTGCGTTCAAGACACTATCTGAAGGGTAATGAAGGGTGACGCGCCGGCGCGTATTGTGACAAAAAAATTCAAAATATTCCATTACAGCAGAGATCCTCTGTTTTCAATAAAGAGGCTAAAGAAGGCCAAGAAATGGTCAGAGAGGGCACTTCCTGTACAGAATCTTCTCAGGTTTTGGCCTGCCATATGAGTTATGTTATACTCACAGACACCATTCAAACAGTTTTAGAAACTTTAGGGTGTTTTCTATCCAAATCAAACAATTATATGCATATTCTAGTTTCTGGGCAGGAGTAATAAACAGGTTAAATCGGTTACGTTTTTTATCCGGCCGTGAAAATACTGCCCCCTATCCATAACAGGTTAAACTGCTAAACAAACATACCATAACACATGCTAAATCCCTGGCATAGCATGGCATTTTGCCACCATTAGGGCATTCTGAGGGAGAGGAGGGGGGGCTAATAGGGTGGGTGAGGGAGGGCACAGTGTGGATGCCATGGTAACCAGGGATCCCTGCAGGCTAGGTTAATCTGTGCCACACAGGATGCTGGCAGGCTGCATACAACTGAATGTGTTGGCCTTGCTGATCACACAACGCCCTTCCCCTCTGCCCTGTTTATGGTCCAAATGACTCTACAGCTGGGTCAAAGGAGTACAAAGAGACATACAGTATACACACACGTTTTAGGCGACACAGGCACACACACGCATGTTTTAGGCGACACAGGCACACACACACACACACAGCACATCATTCTTTGGCTGTGTAACTGATGGCATGAGATGAGAGTGATCTGTAGGGAAAAGTTTATACTGAGTGGCCTAACTGACCTTTCATACTGACTGTCTCTCTCATGACTGTAATTCTTCCATAGACTTCTCTTTAAGACAAAGTAATGTTATTAGTATGGAAGTATGCATCTCTGAGGATGCTATAATAAGCATGCCTATACTCCTGGCTTGACTGGCTCCCTGACCTGAATCTCAGTTCACATCCTAGATAAACAGCCTAATGAGTGTTTATGTAACATTAGTTTCACTTTCTGATCTCATGACTCTCTCCCCATTCCACTAAACCACAACGGCATACAGAAATGTCATTATAGAGAATATATTTATCCATATATGGTGTATTTCACGCATATATGTACTTCCAGTGTATGCCCTATATACATTTTAAGACGCGTTACTGAATTCTAAGGATGCGTATAAAGGCAGACAGCTGTCACAGTCATTGCTATTTCAGTAGGCTGTATTGATGTTCAGTGTTTCACACGTTGGTTTGTAACTGATAGTTTGTCTTGCTTGTAGGCCATGGTTTTCCACATGACCCGGTTGGCTCTTTATGTTGACTCTCGGATGACTGGCTGACTTTTCTAAGGGAGATTGCTGCCCCACATACCACTGTGTGCCCACACACACGTGGAGACATCAGCCCTCCAGGGGTTAAAGCCTTGCATTTGGTGTGTGTGTGTGTGTGTGTGTGACAGAGAGAGAAAGGAAATTATGTGAGAGTGATGAATATGAGAAGGGAGTGCTCAGGTACTCTAAGCCTATGATTCACTCACAGTTCCAACATGCCTTCCTCTGCTCTCTCACTCTCTCTCACATTATTATTATTATTATTATTATTGCAATCCACAGGGAGCCTTATGCTTGTGTTGTTACCAAGGCAACAGTAGACCCTTTAATTCTGGTTGCTCTTTCTTCCTCTCCCCGGGTTAGAATTTGATACTGAAGTAATGTTAGCCCTAGAAGGTGTTTGTCGTGTATTTTCCAGAGAATTCCTGGTTTGCTTGTGTTTTTATTTAGAAACCCTCACGTTTCTTGGGTTACAGACACAATGCAGATGCTTTCAGCTGCAGTCATTGTATCATATATCTGGAGTCCTTACATTCCTCAGCTAGCCTCATGCTAAAAACATACAGGTAACACTAAATCCTTCAATTTATTGAGCTGGACAGTGGGCTTGGCATTGCAACCCATACAGTAGTCTGTTCTACTCAATGAACCAAGAGCAGATATTCACACATATACCATAACACTGGATTTGCATGCACATTTGCTTAGTGTGGTACTTGGGTGTTTGTGTCCCATTGGTCAGGCAGATAATTTATAAGTGTAGTTATATTTGCATAATCCTGAGATGAGGGAGTGGTGATTGGCAGGGGGCCATTGGGGCAACTGGATCCAGTAACTAAATGAAGTCAGGCATGATGGGGTGTAACGAGCCCTGTCTGGAGCATGGATCACACCAGAGTCAGGCATGACGGGGTGGAGCGAGCCCTGTCTGGAGCATGGATCACACCAGAGTCGGGCATGACGGGGTGGAACGAGCCCTGTCTGGAGCATGGATCACACCAGAGTCGGGCATGACGGGGTGGAACGAGCCCTGTCTGGAGCATGGATCACACCAGAGTCGGGCATGACGGGGTGGAGCGAGCCCTGTCTGGAGCATGGATCACACCAGAGTCAGGCATGACGGGGTGGAGCGAGCCCTGTCTGGAGCATGGATCACACCAGAGTCGGGCATGACGGGGTGGAACGAGCCCTGTCTGGAGCATGGATCACACCAGAGTCGGGCATGACGGGGTGGAACGAGCCCTGTCTGGAGCATGGATCACACCAGAGTCAGGCATGACGGGGTGGAGCGAGCCCTGTCTGGAGCATGGATCACACCAGAGTCAGGCATGACGGGGTGGAGCGAGCCCTGTCTGGAGCATGGATCACACCAGAGTCGGGCATGACGGGGTGGAGCGAGCCCTGTCTGGAGCATGGATCACACCAGAGTCGGGCATGACGGGGTGGAACGAGCCCTGTCTGGAGCATGGATCACACAGAGTCAGGCATGACGGGGTGTAGCGAGCCCTGTCTGGAGCATGGATCACACCAGAGTCAGGCATGACGGGGTGGAACGAGCCTTGTCTTGAGCATGGATCACACCAGAGTTAGGCATGACGGGGTGGAACGAGCCCTGTCTGGAGCATGGATCACACCAGAGTCGGGCATGACGGGGTGGAACGAGCCCTGTCTGGAGCATGGATCACACCAGAGTCAGGCATGACGGGGTGGAACGAGCCCTGTCTGGAGCATGGATCACACCAGAGTCAGGCATGACGGGGTGGAACGAGCCCTGTCTGGAGCATGGATCACACCAGAGTCAGGCATGACGGGGTGGAACGAGCCCTGTCTGGAGCATGGATCACACCAGAGTCAGGCATGACGGGGTGGAACGAGCCCTGTCTGGAGCATGGACCACACCAGAGTCAGGCATGACGGGGTGGAACGAGCCCTGTCTGGAGCATGGATCACACCAGAGTCAGGCATGACGGGGTGGAACGAGCCCTGTCTGGAGCATGGACCACACCAGAGTCAGGCATGACGGGGTGGAACGAGCCCTGTCTGGAGCATGGACCACACCAGAGTCAGGCATGACGGGGTGGAACGAGCCCTGTCTGGAGCATGGATCACACCAGAGTCAGGCATGACGGGGTGGAACGAGCCCTGTCTGGAGCATGGACCACACCAGAGTCGGGCATGACGGGGTGGAACGAGCCCTGTCTGGAGCATGGATCACACCAGAGTCGGGCATGACGGGGTGTAGCGAGCCCTGTCTGGAGCATGGATCACACCAGAGTCGGGCATGACGGGGTGGAACGAGCCCTGTCTGGAGCATGGATCACACCACAGTCGGGCATGACGGGGTGGAACGAGCCCTGTCTGGAGCATGGATCACACCAGAGTCAGGCATAACGGGGTGGAACGAGCCCTGTCTGGAGCATGGACCACACCAGAGTCAGGCATGACGGGGTGGAGCGAACCCTGTCTGGAGCATGCATCACACCAGAGTCAGGCATGACGGGGTGGAACGAGCCCTGTCTGGAGCATGGATCACACCAGAGTCAGGCATGACGGGGTGGAACGAGCCCTGTCTGGAGCATGGACCACACCAGAGTCAGGCATGACGGGGTGGAACGAGCCCTGTCTGGAGCATGGATCACACCAGAGTCAGGCATGACGGGGTGGAACGAGCCCTGTCTGGAGCATGGACCACACCAGAGTCAGGCATGATGGGGTGGAACGAGTCCTGTCTGGAGCATGGATCACACCAGAGTCAGGCGTGACGGGGTGGATCGAGCCCTGTCTGGAGCATGGATCACACCAGAGTCAGGCATGACGGGGTGGAACGAGCCCTGTCTGGAGCATGGATCACACCAGAGTTAGGCATGACGGGCTGGAACGAGCCCTGTCTGGAGCATGGATCACACCAGAGTCAGGCATGACGGGGTGGAACGAGCCCTGTCTGGAGCATGGACCACACCAGAGTCAGGCATGACGGGGTGGAACGAGCCCTGCCTGGAGCATGGACCACACCAGAGTCAGGCATGACGGGTGGAACGAGCCCTGTCTGGAGCATGGACCACACCAGAGTCAGGCATTACGGGGTGTAGCGAGCCCTGTCTGGAGCATGGATCACACCAGAGTCAGGCATGACGGGGTGGAACGAGCCCTGTCTGGAGCATGGATCACACCAGAGTTAGGCATTACGGGCTGGAAGGAGCCCTGTCTGGAGCATGGATCACACCAGAGTCAGGCATGACGGGGTGGAACGAGCCCTGTCTGGAGCATGGATCACACCAGAGTCGGGCATGACGGGGTGGAACGAGCCCTGTCTGGAGCATGGATCACACTAGAGCTGGGGGTTGGAGGGTTACAGTATGTGGCTGGCTGGCTGCTGCCTCCAGTTTTGGGGGGTGAGAATAAGGGGCAATGTATTTTTGTCGGGGTTGATACGTTTTTCGTAAGGGAAAATCAAGTCTGAAATTACAAACTTCAGAAGCCTTTTTAAACCTCGTGAAAGTTATCCTGCAACAGGGTGATCAAATGAAGATCCAATATGTGTGAGACTGTGTGCTTCATCACAGGGGATCAAGCTGTCTGGTCTATGATGTGAGGATCTGATGTACCTTCCTTGATGATGGGATTGGGCTTCAGATCATCTCTGTCACCCTTTACCGTAATCCTCAGATCACCTACTCTAGCTTTTAGAATAATGAAATGGAGAATAATTCACTTAATGTTCTGTCTCCCTGGCAGTCTATCACTGTAACACAGTCGCCTCTAAGTCCCAACCGGTATGGGCTGGCACATAACTCTTTAGTTTGCCTTGCTTTTAGCTTTACCTGCGGTGTACTCTGTGAATAGGCCTCTGGTAGCAAGCGCAGAACTGAGCTGTATATTTAGTTGATAACAGACCTGTCTGTCTCTCTTTCTGTCTCTCTGTTTCTCACAGGTCAATATGTCTACTAAAGGACATCTACAGGTTTGTCAACGTAGATCCCTGATGTTTTCAGTCTGCTGCCAGTCTGTTTAGTTAGATAACCCATCTCTTCCTGGATCAGACCACCATCACCCTGCTGCACAACACCCTGAGACCCCCCTCAGACACCTGGCCAATCGCTGGCTCTGAACGGAGTTGCCATGGACACTGAGTCTATCCAGTCTGGCTACTCCAGCCACTCCAAAAGATCCAACAGACATGGGTAAGACATGATTTCACCACTCACACTCTATTACACACACACACACACACACACACACACACACACACACACACACACACACACACACACACACACACACACACACACACACACACACACACACACACACACACACCCCATCAGGGAGAGGCTTATGTCTCAATCTGCTGCAGAGCAACTGACTAGCTACATGTCGGTTGTTGGAAAACAAATAACAGGGATTTTTCTGCCATTATAATCCTTGGGCAGGTCACCTAAGCGGTTATTTTAGGGTCGCCTAAGTCCAAACAGTGTAAAAAAATACATATATGTGTAGTACACTGAACAAACATAGAAACGCAACATGTAAAGTGTAGGTCCCATGTTTCATGAGCTGAAATATGCCAAAATAATCTATCCACCTGTCAGGTGTGGCATATCAAGAAGCTGATTAAACAGCATGATCATTACACAGGTGCACCTTGTGTTGGGGACAATAAAAGGCCACTTTAAAATGTGCAGTTTTGTCACACAATGCCACAGATGTCTCAAGTTTAGTTTAGAGGGAGGATGCAGTTGGCATGCTGACTGCAGGAATGTCCACCAGAGCTGTTGCTAGAGAATTCAATGTTCATTTCTATCGTCATTTTAGAGAATTTGGCAGTACGTCCAACCGGCCTCACAAACGCAGACCACGTTCTTCACGTGGGGGGGAGGGGGGGTGTTGAGGAGTATTTCGGTCTCTAATAAAGCCCTTATGTGGGGTAAAACCCCAGTGGGTGGGCATGCCTGCCAAGTGGGTGGTCCTAAGCCCACACATGGCTGCACCCCTGCCCAGTCATATGAAATCCATAGATTAGGGCCTAATTAATTAATTTAAATTGATTCATTTCCTTATATGAACTGTAACTTAGTAAAATCTTTGAAATTGTTGCACGTTGTGCAAAGCTGTCAAGGCAAAGGGTGGCTACTTTGAAGAATAAAAAAATATATATATTTTGATTTGTTTAACACTTTTTGGTTACTATATGACTCCATATGTGTTATTTCATAGTTTTAATGTCTTCACTATTATTCTACAATGTATAAAATAGTAAAAATAAAGAAAAACCCTTGAATGAGTAGGTGTGTCCAAACTTTTGACTGGTACTGTACATGCATGTATCCATACATATTCATTTTCAGGATGGAAAAAATGCTTTAAGTGTAAACTTAAACGACTAAATCCAAATGATAAAGTATGTAGAAAAGATAATGGAACTATATAATCTTTGAGAAGTAGCTAACAATCACGAAAATAAAAGCTAGACAGTCAGGGAGAATAAAAAATTCACAAAACTATGAATTTAGCATGATTTATTTTATTATGTTTGAGCAAAAAAGCACAGCATTATCTATGGCAAATTGCAAGAAGCTAGCTTCAAACAAATGTTTTCTCTCAGCTCCATGCCATAATATTGTATGTAGAATCTCAGGAAATTTGCTTTAAAGCTGCAAACTTCTCTCTCAACTGCATGGGAAAATGTGTAGAATTGCAGGAAATTGACTTCTAAAATGTAGCCGTGCCGATGGCCAATCGTGCTCATTGCCACTCCCACCAACTAAGCCCCTTTTTGATCCCAAAGGAAACCCTGAAAGAAAGGCGGGAGAGAGAGGAGACGGGTTCAGCTAGTGGATTATTGTCGTCACAGCCTTCAACCTATTTCTCTGATTCACTCTGACTTGTTCTGTAAATGAGAGAGAGAGTGTGAGAGACTAAGAGGAATTCAGCTTTCTTCTCTTTCATCCCAACCCTCATCCGCTTGTCAGTTTCCGTATTCTTAGTGTGTGTGTTCCTTGTAGGGAGCAGAGTCGGCGTGAGCATCGTAAGCTTAGCAGTAAGGACAGTAGCCGGTCGGAGAGGTCTGTCATCAACACCCCCGACGGGCCCACTCAGGCCTCCCCCACCCACAACGAGCCCCTGCTGAAAGAGCCCACCTCCGTGACTGGAGACGAGGCTCCGAGCCTCCAGGTAAGCTCCAACACACCATGGTTGAGAAATTCAGAAAGCCCTGCACAGCTACAGTATACTGTACAAAACAGAACCTGCTTACAGTAACCCTGTACACAAGCAATCATCAGCCAACCAATCTCATTCTCTCAGAGTCAAACAGAACCTTTACAGGGACCCAGCTGGCAGTGTGTCACATGATGCAGGACTGAGGCTTTTGGAAGTAGTGGAAGGCGATGGGAATGTCGTTGCTCTTTTGTCCCTTTGTCCCCTGTGACACATACACATGCTGTACACATTTCAGAAAACCTGTAGCCATACCAGTGAGGTTCCAGTGAATGGCATAGCTCTTTTTTCTAGTATTCCCATGTGACACACGCACACAGATGTCAGAATGACCTTCAATCATACCAGTGAGGCTCCTTTGTGTGTTGGGTTAGTAGATTACTGTATGTGTCTAAGCAAAGCCTGTTAGTCAGTCCGTGTTAGTGTGTGGTGTTGTGCTTTGTTATAGTGTGTAACGGGACTAACCAGGGCTCTGAATAATCTATATTCACCCTCTGCCAGAAGAGAGGGCTGACAAGCAGGTATCAAACACCACCCACCTCTCCCTTTCTCTCTGTCTCTTTCTCTCTCTCTCTCTCTCAAATTCAAATTGTTCAGGGTGAATTTATATTTGTGTTTCTGACAAATGTTTTTTTTTTTTTTTTTAAATCATGATTTTCGTTTTATTTTTTACTGCCAGGGCCCAATTATGGAAATATTGCTCTAGAATATTAAGGTTCTGTTGAAGACCTTCTTTGGTTGGTGATAGAAGTATCAAGTCATCAGCATATAGCAGGTATTTCACCTCTGTGTCAAATAGTGTGAGTCTTTGTGCTGCAGAATGGTCCAACATGTCTGCTAATTCATTTATATAAATGATGAAAAGGTTTGGACTCAAACTGCAGCCTTGTCTCTGACCTCGACGTTGTGAAAATAATGATCTTCTTTGGTTTTAGATTTTTATTGCACACTTGTTTTCTGTGTACATACATTTTATTAAGTCATACACCTTACCACCAAGCCCACTTTGGAGAATTTGGTAGAATAGCCACTTGGCGCCAAATAGAGTCGAATGCTTTTTTAAAGTCAATAAAGCAAGCAAAGATTTTGCCCTCTTTTTTGGGGGGGGTGGATGTGTGTGTGTGTGTGTGTGTGTGTGTGTGTGTGTGTGTGTGTGTGTGTGTGTGTGTGTGTGTGTGTGTGTGTGTGTGTGTGTGTGGTCAGTACTGCGATGGTTGGGGAGCAAGAAGTAAATGTCAAATTGGCTGTCTCTGTCTGCCTGTCGGTCTCGCTGTCTCTCTGTCTGCCTGTCGGTCTCGCTCTGTCTGTCTGTCTCTGCCTGTCGGTCTCTCTGTGTCTGTCTGCCTGTTGGTCTCTCTGTCTGTCGGTCTCTCTCTCTGTCTGTCTGCCTGTCGGTCTCTGTCTGTCTGCCTGTCGGTCTGTCTGCCTGTCGGTCTCTCTCTCTCTGTCTGCCTGTCGGTCTCTCTCTCTCTGTCTGCCTGTCGGTCTCTCTCTCTCTGTCTGCCTGTCGGTCTCTCTCTCTCTGTCTGCCTGTCGGTCTCTCTCTCTATCTGCCTGTCGGTCTCTCTCTCTGTCTGCCTGTTGGTGTCTCTCTCTCTCTGTCTGCCTGTCGGTCTCTCTCTCTCTCTGTCTGCCTGTCGGTCTCTCTCTCTCTCTGTCTGCCTGTCGGTCTCTCTCTCTCTCTGTCTGCCTGTCGGTCTCTCTCTCTCTCTGTCTGCCTGTCGGTCTCTCTCTCTCTGTCTGCCTGTCGGTCTCTCTCTCTCTCTGTCTGCCTGTCGGTCTCTCTCTCTCTCTGTCTGCCTGTCGGTCTCTCTCTCTCTCTGTCTGCCTGTCGGTCTCTCTCTCTCTCTGTCTGCCTGTCGGTCTCTCTCCCTCTCTCTCTCTCTCTCTCTCTGTCTGCCTGTCGGTCTCTCTCTCTCTCTCTCTCTCTCTCTCTCTCTCTCTCTCTCTCTCTCTGTCTGCCTGTCGGTCTCTCTATCTGTCTGCCTGTCGGTCTCTCTCTCTCTGTCTGCCTGTCGGTCTCTCTCTCTCTCTGTCTGCCTGTCGGGCTCTCTCTCTCCCTGTCTGCCTGTCGGGCTCTCTCTCTCGCTCTCTCAATTCAATTCAATTCAATTCGCTTTATTGGCATGACGTAACAGTGTACATATTGCCAAAGCTTACTTTGGATATTTACAATATAAAAATAAATAAAAATGAGAATAAAAAATTGTCAACGGGACAACAGTAACAACAATAACCAACGGTCAATATAACCATACATTCAACAATAACAATAATCATACAGTTGAGGACATGTGCAGGTTTATTGGTCTGTCAGACACTGTCCCTCAACTTATGGCAGGCAGCAATGTAGTGCGCTGCCAACCCACAGCTCTCTGCGTCCTCCCCCAACAGGACGGGTAGCCTATCCTCATCAGAGAGGTCTTTGAAACCTTGAATAAGGGTTTCAAATTTGGGGAGATGACACTCTCTAATTGTTTTATATTTTTGACATTTTGTCAGGAAATGCAGCTCCGTCTCAGGTTCTGCTGTTGTGCAGTGGTTGCACAGCCTTTCCTCTACAGGGAGCCAGGTTTTCCTGTGTCTACCCTTCTCAATGGCAAGGCTGTGCTCACTGAGCCTGTACTTTGTCAAGGTTTTTCTAAGGTTTTGATCAGTAACCATGGTCAAATATTTAGCCATAGTGTACTGTCGATTTAGGGCCAGATAGCACTGCATTTTGCTTTGTGTTTGTGCTTGTGTTTCCCAATAAGCAATGTAGTTTTGTTTTGACTGTGTTGTAATTTGGTTTATTCTGATTGATTGGATGTTCTGGTCCTGAGGCTTCAGTGTGTTAGTAGAACAGGTTTGTGAACTCAGCCCCAGGACCAGCTGGATGAGGGGACTCTTTTCTTTGCTCAGCTCTTGGCATTGCAGGGCTTGGTAATGATATGAGAGGGGGTCACTGTATTTTAGATGTTTCCAAAACTTAATTGCTCTTTTTTGAGTTTTTATTATTAGTGGATATTGGCCTAATTCTGCCCTGCATGCATTGTTTGTAGTTTTCCTCTGGACACGTAGGAGAATCTTACAGAACTCTGCATGTAGGGTTTCAATGGGGTGTTTGTCCCATTTGATGAAATCTTGTTTTGCAAGTGGACCCCACACCTCGCTGCCATAAAGTGCAATTGGTTCAATGACATATTCAATTAGTTTTAGCCAAATTTTAATAGGTATTTCAATTTGAATTTGCTTTTTAATGGCGTAGAATGCCCTGCGTGCTTTCTCTCTCAGTTCATTCACTGCCTCATTAAGGTGTCCAGTTGAGCTTATTTTTAAACCTAAGTAATTGTAGTGTGTACAGTACTCTATATATTTTGTACCAATTGAGAACTTTGGTCTAATTCCCTGAGATCTGGATCTTCTCTGGAAAATCATTATTTTAGTCTTTTTGGGGTTTACTGCCAGGGCCCAGGTCTGGCAGTACTGCTCTAGCAGGTCCAGGCTCTGCTGTAGGCCAGGTGCTGTGGGTGACAGCAGGCATAGGTCATCTGCGAAGAGTAGGCATTTAACTTCTGAATTGTGGAGACTAACACCAGGGGCTGAGGATTTTTCTAGAATAGTGGCCAATTCGTTAATGTAAATATTGAAGAGTGCAGGGCTCAGATTGCAACCCTGACGAAGGCCCCGCCCCTGGTTAAAGAATTCTGTTCTTTTCTTACCAATTTTAATGCTGCACGTATTGCCAGTATACATTGATTTAATTATGTCATATGTTTTACCCCCTACACCACTTTCAATAACTTTGTAGAACAGTCCTCTATGCCAAATAGAATCAAATGCTTTTTGGAAGTCGATAAAGCAAGTGTATATTTTGGTATTATTTTGGTGGACATGTTTATCTATCAGGGTGTGTAAGGTGTAAATATGATCAGTTGTGCGATGTTTTGGTATAAATCCAATTTGGCTTTTACTCAAGACATTGTGCTTATTAAGGAAGTTTAGAACTCTTACATTGATGATACTACAGAAAACCTTCCCCAGGTTACTGTTCACACAAATGCCTCTGTAATTGTTAGGGTCAAATTTGTCTCCATTCTTAAAGATTGGGGTTATGAGTCCTTGATTCCAGATGTCAGGGAAATAACCTACACTCAGGATCAAATTAAACAGTTTTAATATAGCCAATTGAAATTTTGCACTAGTGAGTTTGAGCATCTCATTTAGGATGCCATCAGGTCCGCAGGCTTTTTTAAATTTGAGAGCCTGAAGTTTCTTATAGAGCTCCTGGTCAGTAATTGGGGAGTCCAATGGATTTTGATTGTCCTTTATAGCTTTTTCTAATCCATTCAATTTCTCATGGATTTGGCGTTGTTCTGCGTTTGTGTCAATTTGAACGGTGTTGTAGAGTGTTTTAAAATGGGTTGTCCATATGTCACCATTTTGTATTGCTAATTCCTCTTGTTTAGATTTTTTTAGTTTTTTCCAATTTTGCCAAAAGTTGTTTGTGTTTATGGACTCCTCAATTAGTGTCAGCTGCTTGCTGTTGTACTGTGCTTTTTTGGTTCTGAGTGTACGTTTATAGAGTTTTAAAGTCTCACAGTAATGAAGGCGTAATTCACCATTATTTGTGTCTCTGTGCTTTTGGTTGGATAGTGTTCTAAGTTTTTTCCTTATAATTTTACAATCTGCATCAAACCAGTTGTCATCTGTGATTTTTTTTAGTTTTGTTTTTTATCAATTTCAATTGTGCTTCTTTTGCCGTTTGCCTGAATATATAGTTGATGTTTCGTACTGCTAGATTGATGCCTTCTTTACTGTGAGTGAATGTGGTATCCAGAAAGTTATCTAAGAGTGTTTGGATATTTTGGTTCCAGGTTGCTTTCTGGTATTCTTCTGTGCTGTTTTGGGCCCATCTGTATGAATTTCTGATGTTGTACAGCTTACTGGGCTGTGAATGTGTGGTTGTTTCCAGGTCTGTTCTTTTGAGAAACAACGTAATTTGGCTGTGATCAGACAGAGGTGTTAGTGGCTTGACAGTGAATGAGCTGAGAGAGAAAGGGTCCATGTCTGTGATCATATAGTCTACTGTACTGTGGCCAAGAGGTGAGCAGTAGGTGAATCTCCCCAAAGAGTCCCCCCGTAACCTACCATTGACAAAGTACAGACCCAGGCTTCTACAGAGCTGCAAAAGATCCCTTCCGTTTTTGTTCCGTCTCTCTCTGTCTGTCTCTCGCTCTCTCTGTCTGTCTGTCTGCCTGTCGGTCTCTCTCTCTCTCTCTCTCTCTCTCTGTCTGGCCTTCGGGTCTCTCTCTCTCCTCTCACTCTCTCTCTCCTCTGTCTGCTGTCGTCTCTTCTCTCTCTCTCTCTCTGTCTGCTGTCGGGTCTCTCTCTCTCTCTCTGTCTGCCTTCAGTCTCTCTCCCTCTCTCTCTGTCGGCCTGTCAGTCTCCTCTCCTCCATCTCTCTCTCTCTCTCCCCTGTCCTGGCTGCCTGTCGTTCTCTCTCTCTTCTCTCTCTCTCTGTCTGCCTTGTCAGTCTCTCTCTCTCTCTCTCTCTCTGCCCCTCTCTCTCTCTGGTCCCCTCTGTCTGCCTGTCGGGCTCTCCTCTCTCTCGTCTCCGCTCCTCTGTCTGTCTGTCGTCTCTCTCTCTCTCTCTCTCTCTCTCTCTCTCGGTCAGTCTCTCTCTCTCTCTCGGTCAGTCTCTCGCTCTCGGTCAGTCTCTCTCTCTCTCGGTCAGTCTCTCGCTCTCGGTCAGTCTCTCTCTCTCTCGCTCTCGGTCAGTCTCTCGCTCTCTCTCGGTCAGTCTCTCGCTCTCTCTCGCTCTCGGTCAGTCTCTCTCTCGCTCTCGGTCAGTCTCTCGCTCTCGGTCAGTCTCTCGCTCTCTCTCGCTCTCGGTCAGTCTCTCTCTCGCTCTCGGTCAGTCTCTCTCTCTCTCTCGGTCAGTCTCTCTCTCGCTCTCGGTCAGTCTCGCTCTCGGTCAGTCTCTCGCTCTCGGTCAGTCTCTCGCTCTCGGTCAGTCTCTCTCTCGCTCTCGGTCAGTCTCTCGCTCTCTCTCGCTCTCGGTCAGTCTCTCGCTCTCGGTCAGTCTCTCGCTCTCTCTCGCTCTCGGTCAGTCTCTCTCTCGCTCTCGGTCAGTCTCTCTCTCGCTCTCGCTCTCGGTCAGTCTCTCGCTCTCTCTCGCTCTCGGTCAGTCTCTCGCTCTCGGTCAGTCTCTCTCTCGCTCTCGGTCAGTCTCTCGCTCTCTCTCGCTCTCGGTCAGTCTCTCGCTCTCTCTCGCTCTCTCGCTCTCTCTCGCTCTCGGTCAGTCTCTCGCTCGCTCTCTCTCGCTCTCGGTCAGTCTCTCGCTCTCGGTCAGTCTTTCGCTCTCGGTCAGTCTCTCGCTCTCTCTCGCTCTCACTCGCTCTCTCTCGCTCTCGGTCAGTCTCTCGCTCTCGGTCAGTCTCTCGCTCTCGGTCAGTCTCTCGCTCTCGGTCAGTCTCTCTCTCTCTCGGTCAGTCTCGGTCAGTCTCTCGCTCTCTCTCGCTCTCGGTCAGTCTCTCTCTCGCTCTCGGTCAGTCTCTCTCTCGCTCTCGGTCAGTCTCTCTCTCGCTCTCGGTCAGTCTCTCGCTCTCGGTCAGTCTCTCGCTCTCGGTCAGTCTCTCTCTCGCTCTCGGTCAGTCTCTCGCTCTCGGTCAGTCTCTCTCTCGCTCTCGGTCAGTCTCTCGCTCTCTCTCGCTCTCGGTCAGTCTCTCGCTCTCGGTCAGTCTCTCGCTCTCGGTCAGTCTCTCGCTCTCTCTCGCTCTCGGTCAGTCTCTCGCTCTCGGTCAGTCTCTCGCTCTCTCGCTCTCGGTCAGTCTCTCTCTCGCTCTCGGTCAGTCTCTCTCTCGCTCTCGGTCAGTCTCTCGCTCTCTCGCTCTCTGTCAGTCTCTCTCTCGCTCTCGGTCAGTCTCTCTCTCTCGCTCTCGGTCAGTCTCTCTCTCGCTCTCGGTCAGTCTCTCGCTCTCTCTCGCTCTCGGTCAGTCTCTCGCTCTCTCTCGCTCTCTCTCGCTCTCTCTCGCTCTCGGTCAGTCTCTCGCTCTCGGTCAGTCTCTCTCTCGCTCTCGGTCAGTCTCTCTCTCTCTCTCGCTCTCGGTCAGTCTTTCGCTCTCTGTCAGTCTCTCGCTCTCTCTCGCTCTCGGTCAGTCTCTCTCTCGCTCTCGGTCAGTCTCTCTCTCTCTCGCTCTCGGTCAGTCTCTCTCTCGCTCTCGGTCAGTCTCTCGCTCTCGGTCAGTCTCTCGCTCTCGGTCAGTCTCCGCTCTCGGGTCAGGTCTCTCTCTCAGCTCTCGGTCAGTCACTCTCGCTCTCTCGTCGCTCTCGATCAGTCTCTCGCTCTCCTCTCGGTCAGTCTCTCGCTCTCTCTCGCTCCGGTCAGTCTCTCGCCTTCTTGGTCAGTCTCTCGCTCTCTCTCGCTCTCGGTCATGTCTCTCTCTCTCGCTCTCGGTCAGTCTTCTCTTCTCCGGTCAGTCTCTCTCTCGCTCTCGGTCCGTCTCTCGCTCTCGGTCAGTCTCTCGCTCTCTGTCAGTCTCGCTCTCGGTCAGTCTCTCTCTCGCTCTCGGTCAGTCTCTCTCTCGCTCCTCGGTCCCGTCTCTCGCTCTCTTCTCGCTCTCCGTCCCGTCTCTCGCTTCTCGGTCAGTGCTCTCTTCGTCTCGGTCAGTCTCTCTCTCGCTCTCGGTCAGTCTCTCTCTCGGTCAGTCTCTCTCTCGCTCTCGGTCAGTCTCTCTCTCGCTCTCGGTCAGTCTCTCTCTCTCGGTCAGTCAGTCTCTCTCTCGCTCTCGGTCAGTCTCTCGCTCTCTCGGTCAGTCTCTCGCTCTCGGTCAGTCTCTCTCTCGCTCTCGGTCAGTCTCTCGCTCTCGGTCAGTCTCTCGCTCTCTCTCGCTCTCTCTCGCTCTCGGGCAGTCTCTCGCTCTCGGTCAGTCTTTCGCTCTCGGTCAGTCTCTCGCTCTCTCTCGCTCTCTCTCGCTCTCGGTCAGTCTCTCGCTCTCGGTCAGTCTCTCGCTCTCGTTCAGTCTCTCGCTCTCGGTCAGTCTCTCGCTCTCGGTCAGTCTCTCGCTCTCGGTCAGTCTCTCGCTCTCGGTCAGTCTCTCGCTCTCTCTCGCTCTCGGTCAGTCTCTCGCTCTCGCTCGCTCTCGGTCAGTCTCTGTCTGTCTCTGCTGTATTCCTTCTCTGTGGAGTCTATTCATGAATGCCAAGGGAAGCCAGGCTTCCCCAAAAAATTGACTACAGAATTATTTTAAAAAAATCTTTCGTCCCTGTGTTTCATAATTTTCTTTCAATTCGCAAGAGGCTGAATTTATCTCACTGGAGAAAGCATCCAAGTGAGTGAAACAGCGCCCTTCTCTACCCTCTGTATGTGTAGGCCATCTATCTGATGCTGTCTGGTCCAAAGAGTATGACATTGTTGCCACCCATAGCATTGAATACAAGGGAAGCCAGTGAGCATGTGGCCTCCCTTGATAAAGAAAAGTATAAAATAATAGATAATCAGCGTTGAGCAAAACTGTGAATTGTCCTGGGAAGCCAGTTTGGATTTGGCGTCACTCCTATCAAATCACATTGAGAGCATACGTCATTGACAGACAATTAGAATTTTTGTGTTGTCCTCCAGTGGCTAGCTAGCGAAAATTGTCCCTTTCCTAAATTAGCAATGGATGGAGTAGGGGATTTGGACTTGGACTTACAATGCTTCGTACTGGCCATGGATTGTAACGGCGATTCTGACCCAACCATAAATTCCTACATTGTGCCCCTGGCCTGAGAGGATGGAAATTCAGTATGTAGCTAGATGTAGTAGGCTAAATGTTAACTAGCTGGCTCATCGTTGCCCATGAAAGGAAGTTAGGCTAGCTAGCAAGCATTTTAGCCAGGTAGCCTAGGACAACAATAACTAAAAGGATGTACAGATCAGAGTGATAGACCGTTTCATCAACATGAAAGAGGGAGATGGCATTGGCGTTTCTCTACAAGTAGGATTAGTCAAGATGTTTTTTTTCCTACTTACACACATCGGTATCATAGACAGCCACTTCATATTTAGCTTACATTGATTGGACTAAATAGTTTTTGGTATCTTTTAGCTGTCACTGTATTAGACTAAGCAGAGGTGATCTGATGATGAAATGGTGCTGGAACAGTGGAGGCAGCTCCTGTTTTCTTTGTGACTTGCGGTAACTCTCTGTGGTTCTGAATCAATAGTTGTTTTGTGGCCTGAAAATGTTGGAAACATTACAGTGCGTTCAGAAAGTATTCAGACCACTTGGGGTATTGTGTGTAGATTGATGAGGGGGAAAAAACTATTGAATCCATTTTAGAATAAGGCTGTAACGTAACTTGCTTACAGTACATGCAATATGCTTTGTGGACTTCACCGGACAGAGGTGGCTCTCCGGTTTTGTGATGAAACAAAGGTGTGATTGAATTTATGTTGCCACTGTGTCTTCTTATTGTCTCTGCATTTAGGCCTATATATCACAGTCACATGGCATATGAACTAACAGATTATAGGGCAAACAACACAATTATCACAACACACAGGTTTTAATATGGCATTTTTTTCTGGTTTGGCCAGTGATTTTTTTTTGGTGGGGGGGGGGGGGGTTCTCTGGTCTGTCTCACTTTCTCCCTCTCTGTCCTTCTCTGTCCCCTCTTCTCTCCCTCTCTGTCCTTCTCTGTCCCCTCTTCTCTCCCTCTCTTTGCCGTTCTGTTTGTATACCAGGGTGAACTCTTAGTGTTGGGTAATCTGTCAGTGTAAATGGAGAGGGTTTAGCCTGAATTTTTTCTAGCATTACTACAGAGAGACTCTATAGCTGTATTTACAATGCTTTAAGGGGATGTTGGATTATAGATCGCAGCGTTCCCCAACTGACTGCCTGGGGGCCCAATTTGGCCCGCAGGTGTTTTTATTTGGCCCCAGACCAATTTTAAAAAAATATTAAAAAATAAAAAATAGAACATGTATTTGTTTTTTTGTGTCATTGTTGGACAAAAACAACTGGAAAAAGGAATGAGCTCCAAGTGATTTTAGTTGTGAAATCTGTTCCCAAGTATTCTCAAACATAATAAGAGAGATGTGATCATTTATAATGTAAGCTAGGTTAGAAATTATTATGTTGAAGTCCAATATTAGATCTGTTTGGGCTTCTTGCGGTCAATTTGCAGTCTATAAATGATTTGTAATTATGTTCCGGCCCCCCAACCATCTACTGAAGAAAACAATCAGCCCGCGGCTGAATCTAGTTGATGATCCCTGATCTTTAACATTGAGGAGAGTGAGAGCACATTAAGATGTGACTATGGGAGAGGACAGTTATGTGATGACCCAATAGATGAACGGAGATGTGATAGGCTGATAAAGATGATATTAAAAGACCTCCCGTGACATCCCTCTCTCAAATAGGGGTCATTGGGTTAATGTTTCTCTCCACTCTGTCTCTCTCTCGCTCTCTCCATTGCTCTCTTTTTCTAACCTTCTGTGTTTTTCTCTCACCCTCTTTTTCTCCCCCTCTCTCCCCTCCTGTTTGGCATAAATGAATTAAAGGAAGTGGAGGGTGTGGAGGCTCGATCAGTGAACCTTGACACACAGTTTCCTAGACACACCCACACACACACTGGTTTACCACACAACCTGCAGCCCCCAGTGGGGGGGGGGCACGGGCATTAAGGGCCTGTCATGCCAAATAGTGTCCCCCTGTGTCACAATGGGATTCACTAACCTATTAGCATCAATTGCTATATCAATGGTGTGATGACCTAATGTGAAATTTGAGATCATTACAGCCTAAATGACGTTATCTTAATTCCCGCTATGTATACAAAGTTGTTTAAACAAGTTTTGTTTAGCTAATAAAATGAAAACATTACTTTAGCATGTCAATCTTGGTGGGTCAAACTAAAACAAAATGTATGCATGCCAGCAATGCCAATACACAACACTAAACAACACATTAATTGCATTATAACGGTGACAAGCGGTGCCCACAAACTGTTAGGGCCTTCATAAAGATGTCCCAACAACAGAGCATTCTTTTCAGCACCATGGAGTGTGACGACCCTCCCAGTCTGTCTGCGCTATTCTTTCACTTTGCTCTTGTTTTCCTTATTAGGATGTCGGTGGGCGGAGCCGGGAGGGTCGTCAGCGACATGGGACACACCTGGGCCTGGGTGTGTCCCGGGATAAATACACCTCTTCCCCATTCATTGAGGAGAATCTCTCCATGCAGACACTGTTTGATTTTAGTTGTTGCATTTTTGTATCCGTTTTGTTTGTTTGCACCTTTCAACCCCTCATTATCACATCTGTGCACGCAACCACTCACTTACACTACTGATTACATACACCATTGTTTATTCTATATAGGTTACTTCAGTTATTAAATATATTTTTGTTATTCCTTATCTCCATGTTGTCTCCCTTTTTGTTATGGGCTTCGAGCCAATTCGTGACAGGAGTGAATCCTTACCACCGCTACACCTGGCTATCAGTGGAGCCTTGTCTGGCAACGAAACAGTTCATTCAGCCTCATTTACTGCCTTTTTAAAAAACATAGCTGATATGGCTGACTTGCTTAAACAAATGTGGTTTCTACTGACAATTGAGATGTACAAACTATATGGATATCATAAGGTGAATGCACCAATTTGTAAGTCGCTCTGGATAAGAGCGTCTGCTAAATGACGTAAATGTAAAATGTAACTATGGCATAAGAGGACGACAAGCAGATAAGAGGCAATCCGTAATTTCGATTAAGACATGAGCGAGCTAGGACAGACGTAGTCAATACAACTATTTGTTCAGCACTTTTGAAATGTACAGCGACAGAATTCAGAACATGAGCAGTTACAACATTATTCTCCCTGTATACAAAGTCAGAACCTTAGGATAAATAAAGGGGGCATATAAGCAGACAATGAAAGCTCTTACAATATTCAATGATGACATTTCTCTTACAGGTTAGACTACATGTGCACCGCCAAGTCAGAACAGTAGGTGAAATTAAGAGGGGAAAAGGGACCAAATTAGTAGGCTGATGCAAATGGGCTACTAACAGCTTACTACACAACATACACTTAGTATTACTTTCTAAGATAGACTATACATATCTCCCTGGCATATTACATTTATGCAGCAGCATACAATAAATGTTTGGACTCACCTTGTGCTGTGTTCACTTGAACAGGAAGGTGGTGCGGCAGTCCTTCTTGTGTGTGAACTTTGTCATCAAAATCTGGCATTCTCTGGATTTATGGTGTTTTCAGGACAACTGGGAACTCTGGGGGAAAACATCCAAGGTCGAATCATGACGTCAGTGATCTTCAGGTCGGAGCTTTAGAAAGAGGCCCAAGTTCCTGACTTGGAATTCCGAGTTGGATGTTCATTCAAAACATATTTTCAGAGTTCACAGTTGTCTTCAACTCACTGAAGTCTGAGATTTCCCAGTTCCAAGTTTCCAGTTATTTTGAACACGGCAGAAGTCATGCTGGATTGACAGCATGGCCAATGTATTCAACCTTTCCTGGCCCGTGGTGTAAATGTGCATTTCTATCCTTTTAAGCTTGGAAACGGGACCCTTATACCCAGACTTGGAGCACACACCCTCTCCACTGAATAGCAGGCTAGTGATTGCTTTGCAACGCTTGCTGTTAGCCACTGATTCCTTCCAAACCACTCATTGTTGAATTTGCGATTTCCAACATGTGTAATGTTTATGTCCAATGTCCTATGAGCACTGATACAGTTGATCTATAATTTATCTTCATATGACAAGGATTGAAAAGGATTTGCCAGTAGGTTGTCGACTTGATTAATTATGATGACTGCTTGTCTAGTTTGCTAGCTAATATTTTGAAAGTATGATGTTGACATAATTAGTCCAATCAAAGCTATGGTAGATAAGACGTTAAATCACGTTATATCTGTGGCCAATGACCTTGAGCCTTCTTGGATGGGCACTTCTAATGGAACTCTATAGCAGCACACAAGGGGCTTGAACTTTCTAGCTTTCCCTGTAGATTTTGCGGTGACGTAGTGTCCCCATGAGTGACAGAACACTGAGCCAATCACGGCTCAACTAGAGAACATTACCAACCCCTACACTCTGTATTTTCCACTGGCTGCCCCACCACCACAGAAAGCACTGAGCTAGGCTGAAACACCGGCATTTTGGAGCTGCCTTAGTCAAGAAAGCAAAAAAGAGACCATGTTTGTATGGTCAACAGTGAAGAGGCAACTCTGGGATGCTGGCCTTCTAGGCATAGTTCCTCTTTCCAGTGTCTGTTCTTTTGCCCATCAACCTCTCCACAAATTTCTTGTTAACAAACTATAGTTTTGGCAAGTCGGTTAGGACATCTACTGTGTGCATGACACAAGTAATTTTTCCAACAATTGTTTACAGACGGATTATTTCACTTATAATTCACTGTATCACAATTCCAGTGGGCAGAAGTTTACATACACTAAGTTGACTGTGCCTTTAAACAGCTTGGAAAATGACAGAAAATTATGTCATGGCCTTAGAAGCTTCTGATAGGCTAATTGACATAATTTGAGTACATTGGAGGTGTACCTGTGGATGTATTTCAAGACCTACCTTCAAACTCAGTGCCTCTGCTTGACATCGTGGGAAAATCAAAAGAAATCAGCCAAGACCTCAGAAAAAAATTGTAGACCTCCACAAGTCTGGTTCATCCTTGGGAGCAATTTCCAAACGCCTGAAGGTACCACGTTCATCTGTACAAACAATAGTACACAAATATAAACACCATGGGACCACGCAGCCGTCATACCGCTCTGGAAGGAGACGTGTTTTGTCTCCTAGAGATGAACATACTTCGGTGTGAAAAGTGCAAATCAATCCCAGAACAACAGCAAAAGACCTTGAGAAGATGCTGGAGGAAACAGGTACAAAAGTATCTATATCCACAGTAAAATGAGTCCTATATTGGCATAACCTGAAAGGCCGCTCAGCAAGGAAGAAGCCACTGCTCCAAACCCACCTTAAAAAAGCCAGACTACGGGTTTGCAACTGCACATGGGGACATTGATCTGTAACGGCTGTCGGGAGAGAGAGTAGACCAAGGTGCAGCGAAGTTAGTGTTCATCATAGACGTTTAATTGACGAAAGAACACTATACAAAAAAACAGGAAAACCGACAGCCAAACAGTACTGACAGGAAACACACTGAACAGAAACAATTATCCACAAAACCCAAAGGAAAAACATGCTCCTTATGTGTGACTCCCAATCAGCAACCCCAAGGTGCGGACTCCGGTCGCAAAACCTGACACTGAAGGGGAGGGTCCGGGCGGGCCTTCTTACGGCGGCGGCTCAGGTGCGGGACGTGGCCTCTGCTCCACCCTCGGCGTCGCCCTCTTAGGTGGTGCACCTGGCCGCGCCGAAGGTCTCGTGGGCGACCCTGACTGCGCCCGGCTGGCGGGCGGTGATAGCTGCACCCGGCTGGTGGGCGGCGATTGCTGCGCCCGGCTGGCGGGCGACCCTGGTTGCGCCCGGCTGGCGGGCGGCGATTGCTGCGCCCGGCTGGCGGGCGTCCCTGGCGGCTCCGGCGGCACTGACCCAGGATTTACCAGGCTGAGGAGACATGTAAGAGACCTGGCCCTAGGCGCAGGCACAGGACTCACCGGGCTGGCGGGCGGCTCTGACTGCTCCGGACAGGCGGGCGGCTCTGACTGCTCCGGACAGGCGGGCAGCTCTGGAGGCTCCGGACAGGCGGGTGGCTCTGGCGGCTCCGGACAGGCGGGCGGCTCTGGCGGCTCCGGACAGGCGGGCGGCTCTGACTGCTCCGGACAGGCGGGCGGCTCTGGCGGCTCCGGACAGGCAGGCGGCTCTGGACAGGCGGGCAGCTCTGGAGGCTCCGGACAGGCGGGTGGCTCTGGCGGCTCCGGACAGGCGGGCGGCTCTGGCGGCTCCTGACTGGCGGGCGTCTCTGGCGGCTCCTGACTGGCGGCTCTGGCGGCTCCTGACTGGCGGGCGGCTCTGGCGGCTCCGGCGGCTCCGGACTGGCGGGCGGCTCTGGCGGCTCATGACTGGCGGGCGGCTCTGGCGGCTCCGGACTGGCGGGCGGCTCTGGCGGCTCCGGACTGCCGGGCGGCTCTGGCGGCTCCGGACTGGCGGGCGGCTCTGGTGGCTCCGGACTGGCGGGCGGCTCTGGCGGCTCCGGACTGGTGGGAGGCTCTGGCGGCTCCGGACTGGCGGGCGGCTCTGGCGGCTCTGGACTGGCGAGACCCACTGGAGGCCTAGTCCTAGGAGGCGGCACAGGACGGACCAGGATGGGGAGACCCACTGGAGGCCTGGTCCGAGGAGGAGGCACAGGATAAACCGGGCTGTGGGGGAGCACTGGAGTTCTAGACTTGACGCTCTTTACCCATACTCCAGGCTGAATGCCCACTTTGGCCCGGCACGGGCGGAGAGCAGGCATTGGGCGAACTGGACCCTCCCAGCGCCCTGGAGACACAGTGCGCAGAGCTGGTGCAGGATACCCTGGCCCGAAAAGGCGCACTGGAGACCAGACGCGCTGAGCTGGCACAACCCGTCCTGGCTCGATGCCTGCCCTCGCATGGCACTTGCGGGGGGCTGGCCTATAGCGCACCGGGCTATGCACACGTACTGGGGACACCGTGCACTTTACCGCATAACACGGTGTCTGGCCAGTACTGCGCTGCCTCCTGTAAGCACGGGGAGTTGGCTCAGGTCTACCGCCTGACTCCGCCAATCTCCGCCAAAATGTTTTTGGGGCTGCCTCCCGTGTCCGTTGCGCTCCCTCTCTTCGTACCAGCGCCTCTCAGCTCTCGACTCTTCTATTTCCCATTGCGGGTGGCGGTAATCCCCCGCTTGAGCCCATGGTCCTTTCCCATCCAGGATTTCCTCCCAAGTCCACGACTCCAGATAGCTTTTCTCCTGGTTCTTAACCTTGCTCTGCTCCTTACTCCGCTGCTTGGTCTTCTTGTGGTGGGTAATTCTGTAACGGCTGTCAGGAGAGAGAGTAGACCAAGGTGCAGCGAAGTTAGTGTTCATCATAGATGTTTAATTGACGAAAGAACACTATACAAAAAAACAGGAAAACCAACAGCCAAACAGTACTGACAGGAAACACACTGAACAGAAACAATTACGCACAAAACCCAAAGGAAAAACATGCTCCTTATGTGTGACTCCCAATCAGCAACAACGAACTTCAGCTGTGCCTGATTGGGAGCCACACAAGGACCAAAACAAAGAAATACAAAAAACCTAGAAAACGAACATAGAACGCCCACCCAATGTAACACCCTGGCCTAACCAAAATAAAGAACAAAAAAAACCTCCCTATGACCAGGGCGTTACATGATCGTACTTTTGGAGAAATGTCCTCTGGTCTGATGAAACAAAAATAGAACCGTTTGGCCATAATGACCATTGTTATGTTTGGAGGAAAAAGCGGTAGGCTTGCAAGCCGAAAAACACCATCCCAACCGTGAAGCACGGGGGTGGCAGCATCATGTTGTGGGGGTGCTTTGCTGCAGGAGGGACTGGTGCACTTCACAAAATAGATGGCATCATGAGGCAGGACAATTATGTGGATATATTGAAGCAACATCTCAAGACATCAGTCAGGAAGTTAAAGCTTGGTCACAAATGGGTCTTCCAAATGGACAATGACCCCAAGCATACTTCCAAAGTTGTGGCAAAATGGCTTAATGACAACAAAGTCAAGGTATTGTGGCCATCACAAAGCCCTGACCTCCATCCCATAGAATTTTTGTGGACAGAACTGAAAAAGTGTGTGCGAGCGACGAGGCCTAAAAATCTTACTCCGTTGCACCAGCTCTGGCAGGAGGAATGGGCCAGAATTCACCCAATTTATTGTGGGAAGCTTGTGAAAGGCTACCCTAAATGTTTGACCAAAGTTAAACAATTTAAAGGCAATGCTACCAAATACTAATTGAGTGTATGTAAACTTCTGACCCACTGGGAATGTGATGAAAGAAATAAAAGCTGAAATAAATCATTCTCTACTATTATTCTGACATTTCACATTCTTAAAATAAAGTGGTGATCCTAACTGACCTAAGACAGGGAAAATTTACCAGGATTAAATGTCAGGAATTGTGAAAAACTGAGTTTAAATGTATTTGGCTTAGGTGTATGTAAACTTCCGACTTCAACTGTATATTATTTGTGTGTGTGTGTGTGTGTGTGTGTGTGTGTGTGTGTGTGTGTACCTAATGTAGGTAATAGGATATAATAACGAATAATGTTGAACTAACATACCATCAAGGGAGACTTTAAAATCTACAACAATGAACACCTTTTGAAACAGCTGTGAGTACCAAGCTGGCAATTTTTTATCATTTAAATATATAAACTTTTGATATTTTGGTGGTACAGGTGTGATTAATTTATTTTCACAGATTTTTTGTACACTTACATGGCAATCATATACTGAATCATGGTGTGTGGAGTAGAGAGGAGGTGGGTGCTATGTGGGTGGGATGTTCTGCCTGCCAGCCAGTCTCGGAAGGGGGGCGTGAAGGAGACTGAAGCCCAGGCACGGAAGCTCACTTTCTTTTGAGTGTTTGCAGTGCTAGTGTTTTTAGTTCATCTGTTTATCTTGCACATTATGTGCCCAGTATGATACAGTTGGCAAACTTTCTTAGCAGATAATGACAACATAACAAAAGCAGTAGCTGTAGATGATGTAATGAGAAGTTGGAGGGTGGTTGGTTATGGAGGACGTCGGGTGGATACACGTCTGGGTTTTAGGCAGAAACCCTTAGTTCCTAGAGAACAGGAGCAGAGTTAAAGGGAACAGGGGAGGAGACAGAGACGTAAACAAGCAAACACACAGGTTACAGGTAGATTAGGTATGTAAAAATACAGATATTGATTGATTGAATTTAAAATAAATGTTCGATTAGTCATGCAATAATGTTAATGGCAGACATAGAAAAGAAAGAAGGGTTATCTTTCTGTAATTTTTTTACGTCAACCAAAGCTTAACATACTTTGTCTCACGGGCTTCACCGAAGTGCAGAACGTCAGGGCTTTCAGTCGTCGACCTTCCAACTGTAGAAGATTGTTGGCTTCCACCGAGGTAGCTCTAGGAAGACATAAAGATAAAAAATATCAGTATTATGAAAATTATAACTTGCTTCAGGTTATTTTGTGTTCAAATGCATATAGTTATTATCTGAGATTTTAATATTCACCTTATCAACGGATGGTGACCCCAGCTGGAAGTGAAAGAGCAGCAAGGTTTCCCAGTTTTCTCTTTTCAGTCTTTTCGGTCTACTGAAGCAGTTCGTCACAGTCAAAAACACTGTCTTTGGAGAGCGATTTCTGAGGTAATACATTTACGTGGACCAAGCATGCACTTATGAGGTGAACTAGAACTGCCTGCGTCCTCCGTCCTCAGCGACCACTACTCGGTAAAATAGAGCCAAGCAACCAGCATAGCAACAGACGCTTCCGTTCATTACGTAGGCCAGTCAGAATTTTGTGAGTTCTAGCAACAGCCCTAGCAACGGAAGCTAGAGAGCATCAAATCCCATTGTGATGCAGGTGGAGGGACACTTTTTGTCAGGGGGACACAAAAAGACACATTCCATTCAAACAATGCAGTCAATCCACAGACAAACACGGGCTGAAATCAGTAGATGATAGGACTTAAGACAACTTTTAAATGCAACAAGTACTGATATTGTATCATATAAAAGCACACTCAGTTATGGTCTGTTTAAATCTATTTTAGAGAATATTTATACAGAAAATGTGTTTAAAACCCGTATAAACTGTATTTATGATGATTACTATTTTAGGTTGGAAATAATTATATTACCCAATTTCATATGCCTTTATTTTATTTTCCTGTATAAGTAAAATCAGGATTATGCCTCGAATGCCATTTATTCCAGTTACTGGTTTGGATTTCTCCCTGACCAATATTTCTGCCAATTTCACCCCATTCTGGAACTTCGAGGGTTATTACATAGTCCCTCTAGTAATTTAATATGATCTCTATAGACCTTTTCAATTGTCAAAAACAATAACTCGTTCTATTTGCACGCACGACCAAGAGGTTCCAAGTAGGACACAAACCCTATTCAAATTACAGCAGCTAGCATGCTAACCACTGGAGAATGACAGTGAGTGTAGCAGATTGAAGCAAATCGGCACAAAATTGCAGGAGGAGATACTCCCGCAGCCGAGATGCTTACAGTATTAAAATACAGATACATTCATGATAGACAGGAGGAGACAATACTTCAAGTCTCAGGGGTAACATCACAGTGACTACTAGAACTGACCTGCAGCTCACCTCTGCTACAGTCACAACCCTTTCATCACAGTATAACTCAGCTGCCGACTGTGTGATCCGACTCAATGTTGCAGAATTAAACACCCACAAAATGAATTCTGTGGGTGCTAGATTGACTCAGTTCACACAGTCTGCTCTGCTGGCTGCTGAGGTTTATGTGGAGAAAGACGACAGTGAGTGTAGCAGAGGGGTGAGTGTGTATCACATGTGAGCTAGTTGACAGGTGAATGCTAGGCTCTTTCTCAATTCATCCTCCCTCGATTCCTCACCCCGCCTCCTAAAAAACTATTGGAGAAGGTCAGAGGGGAGGGACCTTGCACTTTATACATTTGCAATACAATACAAGTGAGCAGACAGGATGCGGGTAATCAAGGGAAGACAAAGTGATAAAGCCCTAGTAGCCATCCTGTGGTGATGTCACCCACCCTGAGACCTAAAGTATTACCCTAGCCCAACCAAGATCCTGGTTTTGTTATGATAATGGATGGTGCTTTGTGGGTATGAAGTGCTGTTATGGACGGAGGTTGCATCCTAGGTCAGACATACAGGGTTTGTTACACCCACACCAATGATCAACAACATCAGCTGCAAATCTGTGCAATATCAGACAAAATGACTGAGTGACAGCCAAATAAAACATACAAACAGGGAATGTTCAATGACCAAAATTCACTATATATAATTCAAAGAATCAACACTAATCAATATCATACAAAGAACGCCTATTTAAATAGTTAGTGGGTTTAGACCTTCATCTTACTCAAAAACAAGAGATTGAAAAATTCAATGAATAGTGTCTAATACAAATGATACGCAGAACGTCAGGGCTGGGCTGGAACAGAAACCTGCACACCCAGTAGCTAGGAGCAAGTTCCCCATGCATGTTCTAGGTCTATGCATTGTTACTTTTACCAGTATTTTTGTAGTCCTACAGCCAATTCTAACAGTAAACCAGAAGCATATATAACCCATTGGAGATATACCCTTCAGTCTCTCCAGGTCCTGGAACGTTCTTTGGGACCATCCGCAGACAGGTTTTAACAGCTTTCACAGGTATCTGAGGTTAGGAGACATAGAAATTAGACCAGAACATGCTTCATTATTTTCAAGCGATATAACATTTGATGTTCGTTGCAATTGTGTTTTTGTATTTTCATAATTCTCTTTGGGACTGGAATCTGTGCATTTGGTGTCACGCTGTATAGTGATAGGAGACAGTCGTAGGAATACGTAATAGGGGTTTTTATTTCTCCACCCAAAATAAAGTACGTCATGAAACAACGGGGACGAAGCAAACACGTGTGTGTGTGTGTGTGTGTGTGTGTGTGTGTGTGTGTGTGTGTGTGTGTGTGTGTGTATATAACCCAAACAAAAGAGCGAGGTGTAAACCTCTAAATAATACACGGGACGAGACCCATAATAAGTGCACAAAAACACGTAGCACCAAATCCGATACAACAGAGCACAGGTACTCACGACCAACGGACATGGGACAATAATTGACAAGGACAATGGGGAACAGAGGGCACATGCATACACATCCTAATCAGGGGAAATGGGAACCAGGTGTGCGTAATGAGACAAGACAGTCCGGGGTTAGTGGTAATGAATCCAATTCAGTGACGCCTAGAAGGCCGGTGACGTAGACCTCCGAAGCTGGTGAATGGAATGAGCAGTAGTACTGGGGGGGATCCGTGCCAATTAGCTAGTTCGCTTCGCTTGTCATTTTTAGTAGATCAAGCTAACGATTGTGTCATTAAAAAAACAAATATTAAATGCCTGTCTATCCTAGCTACCTGACATGACCTAGAAAAGATGGTTAACTTGATAAACAACCTAACCATATGCTACACATCATCCTGGCACTGCCACCTCCTGCTGCTGCTAACGTTACTATACATGCAGGCGAATACTATGCTCATTTTGACCTTGAGATAACTATACTAAGTTAGCTTAGCTAACTAGCTGTTTACAGCCGCAACAGAACAGCTGTTTACAAATGCACCAGAAGTTCTTTGGGGTGCCAGGGTTCACTTCCGCTCCTTCTTAAAAAGCCATTAAAAAGGTCTATAGACAGAATGTCACGGCCCTGCCCGCTTGTGGGGTTAACAACCTGTGGTTACCTAGGTTACTCCATTGGCTCACAGCAACAACAAAAATATAATGCCATTTTATTGTTGTCTGCTTGTTTTAGTAAATTACAAAACTATATAATAAGTACAAAGATCTTTTATAGCCAAGATACACCCCTCTCAATCTACATGACGAACAACAGATACATAGAATGGGTCACAAGGTTAAGATTTGTATAAAAGATATCTATAAAACATAGCAGACAGCAACTGCTGTATCAACAGTTTTCATTGTATAGACCAGTGTCTAGGCCTACAACTCCAAACTGGAACCGTCTCTCCCTGGTACGGTATAGAACAGAACCATTAGCTCATGTTCTCTGGAATGCTCTTTAGGCTTTATTACCCAAAGACATCGTACATCTCCTCTGTCAGTGCTATCTCATAGAGGCCCTCCTCAGTAAAACACACACACAATAGTTAACAGAATACTCTATTCTGTCAAATAAAACAACCATTATAATACAAGCATTATAACATAATCTTGCAATTTTCCACGACAATAGAGTCCAATGAAGTTCTTTCAGGGTCGTCGATGTGTCGGCTTGGGGGGGATATACACGACTGTGATTATAATCGAAGAGAATTCTCTAGGTAGATAATGCGGTCGGCATTTGATTGTAAGGAATTCTAGGTCAGGTGAACAAAAGGACTTGAGTTCCTGTATGTTGTTATGATCTCACCACGACTCGTTAATCATAAGGCATACATCTCCGCCCTTCTTCTTACCAGAGAGATGTTTGTTTCTGTCGGCGCAATGCGTGAAGAAGCCAGGTGGCTTTACCGACTCTGATAACGTATCCCAAGTGAGCCATGTTTCCGTGAAACAGAGAATGTTACAATCTCTGATGTCTCTCTGGAAGGCAACCCTTGCTCGAATTTCGTCTACCTTGTTGTCAAGAGACTGGTCTTTGGCGAGTAGTATACTCGGGAGCGGTGGGCGATGTGCAGCTTTATAACCACCCATAGAGGGTTATAAAGCTGCTTTTACTCAGCAATCACAATGAAAATGTCTCTCTCCCCCCCATTTCTCTCCCTCTCTCTCCCAGTGTAATTTCCTAATGGCATGTCAGGTGGTGTGTCCGTCTGGCAAGGGGTGAAGTTTTAGGGGTGTCGTGTGGGTTAGTGTTTGCTAATTAAATGTGTGCATGCTTGTGTGTGTGCTGACACAAGAAGAGGGGCTGCGGTATTCAAATCCACACACACACTCTGTTCCCAGCTCCTTACCTGACAGACATTGAGAGAACAAAGCTCGATGCAGCAGGCACAAAAAGAGAAAGAGTGAGAAAGGGAGAAAATTAACAGAGAAATATATAGCTGAATAATTGACAGAGAAATGCTCTCTTCAGCAGACAGGTATTTTAATCAGTGTCTCACTGTGCTCTTTCCTCCTCGGGCACATTTATTATAAACTGCATCCTGAGCTGGGAGACGAGATTTGACTCTAATTTGCAATGATAGGCCTGAATAACATCAGCCGTGTGCGTGTGTCATCCCTACCTGGTCATTATGAGCAGTCTGACTGTGTACTGTCAAAGGCATCCTATGTGGATCAGTGGGGAGCTGAAAGCCTGTCACAGTAACACAGAACTCCAGGAAACTAAAGGCCTCTTTTAATAGAATGATGGATGGGATGTTTGCAATAAACCTCAAAGGATTTAGTCAGAGACTGGAATCACACCAGAATTTCTACCAGTGTGTGTTTGTCACTTTGGCTTGTCTCTCACATACCATCCCTCCACAGAGTATTTCTGTCCTTTTCTATCTTATCTTATCTATCAGTCAGAGATGATCAACCATATCCTACGTTTTAATATCTTTTCATCTCTCCTCTCTCTCTTCTTTCTTTCTTTCTTTCTTCCCCCCCCTCTCTCAGGATGATAACTGGGGGGAGACCACCACCACGGCGGTGACCGGCACCTCAGAGCTCAGTCTATCCCAGGAGGAGGTGGTTGGTCTGTGGAAGGTACTGGACGACGGCCAAAGGCAGGGCTGTCGGCTCTACACTCCCCTGGTTCTGGGCTTCTGTGTGGGGCTACTGGTCCTTGCCACCCCCCTGGCCTTCCTGGTCCTCCCGGCAGTGCTGTGGCCAGCCAGGCTGCAGGCCTGTGGCTCTGCCTGTGAGGGCCTCTTCCTCTCTGTGTCCTGTAAACTCCTCATTCTCCTGCTTGCTGTTTGGGCTATCTTCCTGCGCCAGGCCAGTGCCAGCCTGCCCAGAGTGTGTGTATATCGAGCCCTCCTGGCCACGCTCACGCTGCTGCTCACACTCTCCTACTGGCTGTTCTATGGGGTCCGCATCCTTGACTCACAGGTGTGTATGCTTCGTGTGTGTGTGTGTGTGTGTGTGTGTGTGTGTGTGTGTGTGTGTGTGTGTGTGTGTGTGTGTGTGTGTGTGTGTGTGTGTGTGTGTGTGTTGATCCTGTGTTGTGCATTCTCCAGGATGAGGACTACCAAGGTATCGTCCAGTTTGCTGTGTCTCTGGTGGACTCTCTGCTGTTTGTCCACTACCTGGCCATCGTACTACTGGAGATCAGACATCTCCAGCCCTGCTACAGCCTGTGTGTTATACGCTCCACTGATGGGGAGACAAGCTGCTACAACCTGGGACAGCTCAGGTAATACACACAACAATCTCTTGCTAAAATGTTGCTGTTGACCGTAGTGATGTCATTCTTCTACCAGCAATATGAAGATGAAGATCACTTTATTCACATTAAGGTCAGACCAAAATGTTCATTCTGCTTGAACTCAGTCTGTATACAACAAGGAGGGAACTGAATGGTGTGGCCCAGATGAATTGAGAAACCATGTTGTGTCCACTGATGCCACTAAACAGAAGCCAGTCAGCTGATCACTCAGATAGCAGAAACGTTTACAGAAAATCAGACTATTAGAGAATTACTTTAGAATTCCCCGACCCCAACGCACACACCCACACCCGACTGCCCTGTTGAACTGTGGGTAATTGGAGACTCGTGTTCAGGGGGAAGCGTGGCAGTAATTTAGTTTCTAAATCACCCAGAATGCTCCAGTCCAGTCCTTTTGCTCTAGGGTGCTATTCTGGTAATTAGGTGGGCTGGGCCTGAGAAAGAGGGACTTTGATGCAGTATGATGAATTTACCTTCCAGATACTGATCTACAGTCGGATTTGGCATTTTCTTCATAACTGTTCAGGCTAGGATTTATGGCTAGTAAACTGATCGTAGATCTGTGCCTTAGGAGAACTTCAACCCAGAGCTGTATCTCTTATTAAAAGCATATGGTTTAAAGGCCCAGCGCAATCAAAAACATGATTTTTCTGTGTTTATGTACAGTACCAATCAAAAGTTTGGACACACCTACTCATTCTAGTTTTTTTTTGTGTGTGACTATTTTCTGCATTGTAGAATAATAGTAAAGATATCAAAACTATGAAATAACATATATGTATATTCTGTATTTTATACGATCTATTGCATTTTGCCTATGCCGCTCTGTCATTACTCATCCATATATTCATATATACACTACCGTTCAAAAGTTAGGGTCACTTAGAAATGTCCTTGTTTTTAAAAGAAAAGCAATTTTTTGCCCATTTAAAATAACATCAAATTGATCAGAAATACAGTGTAGACATTTTTTATGTTGTAGATGACTATTGTAGCTGGAAACGGTTGCTTTTTAATGGAATATCTACATAGGCGTACAGAGGCCCGTTATCAGCAACCATCACTCCTGTGTTCCAGTGGCACATTGTGTACGCTCAAGTTTATCATTTTAAAAGGCTAATTGATCATTAGAAAACCCTTTTGCAATTATGTTAGCACAGCTGAAAACTGTTGTTCTGATTAAAGAAGCAATAAAACTGGCCTTATTTAGACTAGTTGAGTATCTGGAGCATCAGCATTTGTGGGTTCGATTACAGGCTCAAAATGGCAAGAAACAAAGAACTTTCTTCTGAAACTCCTTAGTCTATTCTTGTTCCGAGAAATGAAGGCTATTCCATGCGAGAAATTGCCAAGAAACTGAAGATCTCGTACAACGCTGTGTACTACTCCCTTCACAGAACAGCACAAATTGGCTCTAACCAGAATAGAAAGAGGAGTGGGAGGCCCCAGTGCACAACTGAGCAAGAGGACAAGTACGTTAGAGTACCTAGTTTGAGAAACAGACGCCTCACAAGTCCTCAACTGGCAGCTTCATTAAATAGTACCCACAAAACACCAGTCTCAACGTCAACAGTGAAGAGGTGACTCAGGGATGCTGGCCTTCTAGGCAGATTTGCAAAGAAAAAGCCATATATCAGAACTATAAGCACAAGCATTTTGCTATACTCGCAATAACATCTGCTAACCATGTGTATGTGACAAATAAAATTGTATTTTTTTTTATATGGAATCATGTAGTAACAATTGTTTTTAACATATCAAAATATATTTGATGTTTGAGATTCTTCAAAGTAGCCACCCTTTGCCTTGATGACAGCTTTGCACACTCTCAACCAGCTTCATGAGGAATGCTTTTCCAATATCCAATACAAAAGTTCCAACATATGCTGAGCACTCCTTCACTCTGTGGTCCAACTCATTCCAATCCATCTCAATTGGGTTGAGGTTGGGTAATTGTGGAGGCCAGCACTCCATCACTCTCCTTGGTCAAATAGCCCTCCTTTGTCAAATAGCCCTTCACGGCCTGGAGGTGTGTTTTGGGTCATTGTCCTGTTAAAAAGCTAATTATAGTCCCACTAAGTGCAATCCGATGGGATGGTGTATCACTGCAGAATGCTGTGGTAGCCATGCTGGTTAAGTGTGCCTTGAATTCTAAATAAATCATTGACAGTGTCACCAGCAAAGCACCATCACACCTCTTCCTCCATGCTTCATGGTGGGAACCACACATGCGGAGATCATCCGTTCACCTACTCTGCGTCTCACAAAGACACGGCGGTTGGAAACAAAAATCTCATTTGAACTCATCAGACCAAAGGACAGATTTCCACCAGTCTAATGTCAATTTCTTGTATTTCTTGGCCCAAGCAAGTCTCTTCTTATTGGTGTCCTTTAGTAGTGGGTTTCTTTGCAGCAATTTGACCATGAAGGCCTGATTCACTTAGTCTCCTCTGAACAGTTGATGTTGAGATGTGTCTGTTACTGGATCTCTGTGAAGCATTTATTTGGCCTGCAATTTATGAGGCTGGTAACTCTAATGAACTAATCCTCTGCCGCAGAGCTAACTCTGGGTCTTCCTTTCCTGTGGCGATCCTCATGAGAGCCAGTTTCATCATAGTGCTTGATGGTTTTTACGACTACACTTGAAGAAACTTTAAACATTCTTGATATTTTCCAGATTGACTGACCTTCATGCCTTAAAAACCTCTCTAGGGGAGGTGGGACGAAATCGTCCCACACTATTCAACAGCCAGTGACAAACCAGAGCGCCAAATTTAAAACCACAAAATGTCATAATTCAAAGTTCTCAAACATAGGACTATTTTACACCATTTTATAGATACACTTCTCCTGAATCGAACCACATTGTCCGATTTCCAAAAGGCTTTAGAGCGAAAGCAAAACATTAGATTATGTTAGGAGAGTACATAGACACAAAAAACCACACAGCCATTTCCAAGCAACTAGCATGCATCACAAATACCCAAAACACAGCTAAATGCAGCACTAACCTTTGATGATCTTCATCAGATGACACTCCTAGGACATTATGTTACACAATACATGCATGTTTTGTTCAATAAAGTTCATATTTATATCAAAAACAAGCTTTTTACATTAGCATGTGATGTTCAGAACTAGCATACCCACCGAAAACTTCCGGTGAATTTACTAAATTACTCATGATAAACGTTGACAAAATACATAACAATTATTTTAATAATTATAGATACAGAACTCCTTTATGCAATCGCTATGTCCAATTTTAAAATAGCTTTTCGGCGAAAGCACATTTTGCAATATTCTGAGTACATAGCTCGGCCATCACGGCTAGCTAATTTGACACCCACCAAGTTTGGGACAACCTAAACTCAGAATTACTATTAAAAAAATTGGATTACCTTTGCTGTTCTTTGTCAGAATGCCCTCCCAGGACTTCTACTTCAACAACAAATGTTGTTTGGGTTTCAAATAATCCATAGTTATATTCAAATAGCTCCGTTTTGTTCGTGCGTTCAGGTCACTATCTGAAGGGTGACGCGCGAGCGCATTTCGTGACAAAAAAAATCTAAATATTCCATTACCGTACTTAGAAGCATGTCAAACTCTGTTTAAAATACATTTTTATGCGATTTTTCTCGTAAAATAGCGATAATATTCCAACTAGGCAACGTTGTATTCATTCAAAGGCTGAAAGAAAAAAATGGAGTAGTCTCGTGACCGCGCATCTCCAGTGTCACTGTCCCCAGGCTGACCACTAACAAATTCTGCTGCTGTTCTTTGCCCAGAGACAGCAGACACCCCATTCCACTTTCTGGCAGCTTTAGAGAGCCAATGGAAGCCTTAGAAAATGTCACGTTACAGCACAGATGCTGTATTTTCGATAGAGATGCAACAGAAGGACAACAAATTGTCAGACAGGGCACTTCCTGTATGTAATCTTCTCAGGTTTTGGCCTGCCATATGAGTTCTGTTATACTCACAGACACCATTCAAACAGTTTTTGAAACGTTAGAGTGTTTTCTATCCAAATCTACTAATTATATGCATATTCTAGTTTCTGGACAGGAGTAGTAAGCAGATTAAATCGGGTACGTTTTTTATCCGGCCGTGAAAATACTGCCACCTATCCCAAAGAAGTTAAAGTAATGATGGACTGTTGTTTCTCTTTGCTTCTTTGAGCTGTTCTTGCCATAATATGGACTTAGTCTTTTACCAAATAGGGCTTCTGTATACCACCCTTACCTTGTCACAGCACAATTGATTGGCTGAAATGCATTAAGAAGAAAAGAAGTTCCACAAATTAACTTTTAACAAGGCACACCTGTTAATTGAAATGCATTCCAGGTGACTCCTCATGAAGCTGGTTGAGAGAATGCCAAGTGTGCAAAGCTGTCATCAAGGAAAAGGATGGCTGCTTTGAAGGATCTAAAATATAAAATACACTTTGATTTGTTTAACATTTTCTTGGTAATGACATGATTCCATATGTGTTATTTCATAGTATTGATGTCTTCACTATTATTTTACAATGTAGAAAATAGTAAACATAAAGGTAAACCCTGGAATGAGTAGGTGTCCAAACTTTTGACTGGTACTGTATATTTCCACACTATGGAGAAAAAAATATCACTATTCGAATGGTATCATACATTTTTGTTGGATATTAAAAAAGCAGACTGTGTGAGCGACACCAAGGCAACTCTGCTCCAGCCAAGACTAGCTAACTTGTAGCAGCCACAACGTTATTTATCATCCCATATAACAGTGTCTGTCTTGACTGGAGGGGCCTAGAGAAGCTTTTAAGCTAAGCTAGCCAACTACAGCTAGCCAGGCTAATTGAGGCCACATGCTACGCTTCTCCCCAACCCCATTCAGATAAAACAGCCTACCTGTTGGTTGCTCATTGTAGCCTACTCCTTCTCATTTCGCTAATTTTAATTCCGTAATTTTATTCCATCTTGCATTGCATTAGTGAACTCTCACTCCACTTGCTACACATTGCTACACATCTGACGCTTTGATTTGCCAACATAAACAAAAAGCTACAGACGTGAAGGCTACTGGTCGGCTACCGGTTCTTTTTATGGGGCGCACTGTGCACCTTGTTTTATTAAATTAATCATTTGAAATGTCATTGTATATCCTTGTATGTAACAATGTCACATGGATTTTTAAATTTAATTTAGTAAAGGCCTTTTCATTGTTAAAGTAGGCCTGTAATTTTTTATGCTCGCAACAATTAATACTTACACAAGTATTTGAATACTAACGTCCGTTCAGATATTTCAATAACCGTGCTGATCCCTAGCAGAATGTCACGATTGTCTAGGACCAGTAGAGACGTGAAATCAGGAGCAGGAGACAGTGGGCCGGAGCAACTGAGTTTTAATAATAAATACAAGACGCAATAGCCGTTGGGCACAGGGCGCGTGGCGAAGTCCGCCAAGAGAAAACACTTTTCCCAAAACAAATAAGCGCACTGGAAAACAAACAGCGCGCGGGGCGCAGCCCGGCAATATAATGTCTACTTAATCGGATATAATCACAACTGTCCTGAGTGAACAAATGAACAATCCCGCACGAGAACCCCAACTGAAAATACACACTAAATAACCCCCCACTAATGACAAACACAAAACAGGTGCGGGATAGACAGACAAAACCAAAAGACACAGAAACAACGATCGGTGGCAGCTAATAGGCCGGCGACGACGACCGGCGAGCGCCGCCCGACCGAGGAGGGGCGCCACCTTCGTTAGATACTGTGACAGTACCCCTCCCCTGGAGCCGCGCGCCGACGCCGGCCTCGGGGACGGCCCGGAGGGCGATCGGCCGGCGACGATGGAATTCTTGTAGCATCGGTGGATCTAGAATGTCCGCCGCCGGAACCCAGCACCTCTCCTCCGGACCGTACCCCTCCCAGTCCACGAGGTACTGCAGGCCCCCTACCCGACGTCGGGAGTCCAGGAAGGTTCGGACTGTGTACGCCGGGGCCCCCCCGATGTCCAGGGGGGGCGGGGGGACCTCCGGCACCTCATCGTCCTGCAGTGGACCAGCTACCACCGGCCTGAGGAGAGACACATGAAACGAGGGGTTAATGCGGTAATATGAAGGGAGTTGTAACCTGTAACACACCTCGTTTATCCTCCTCAGGACTTTGAACGGCCCCACAAACCGCGGACCCAGCTTCCGGCAGGGCAGGCGGAGGGGCAGGTTCCGCGTCGAGAGCCAGACTCTGTCCCCCGGATTATACACGGGGGCGTCACTGCGGTGGCGGTCAGCGCTCTCCTTGTGTCGTTCACCAGCCCTCCTTAGGCACTCCTGGACACCATTCCAGGTCTCCTGAGAGCGCTTCACCCATGCCTCCAACACAGGAGCCTCCGTCTGGCTCTGTTGCCATGGCACCAGGACCGGCTGATACCCCAAGACCACCTGGAAGGGTGACAGGTTGGTAGAGGAGTGGCGCTGAGAGTTCTGGGCCACCTCGGCCCATGGCACGAACTGCGCCCACTCCCCTGGCCGGTCCTGGCAATATGACCGCAGAAACCTGCCCACATCCTGGTTGATGCGTTCTACCTGCCCATTACTCTCGGGGTGGAAACCCGAGGTCAGGCTGACCGAGGCCCCCAGCCTCTCCATAAACGATCTCCACACCCTGGACGTGAACTGGGGACCCCGATCAGATACGATGTCCTCGGGCACCCCATAGTGCCGAAAGACATGGGTGAACAGGGCCTCCGCGGTCTGCATGGCCGTAGGAAGACCGGGCAAAGGGAGCAGACGGCAGGACTTAGAGAACCTGTCCACAACGACCAGGATCGCCGTATTCCCCTGGGACGGCGGGAGATCCGTGAGGAAATCCACCGAGAGGTGAGACCAAGGCCGCTGCGGAACAGGGAGGGGCTGTAATTTCCCTCGAGGCAGGTGCCTAGGAGCCTTGCACTGAGCGCATAACGAACAGGAAGAGACATAACGCCGAACATCCTCAGCCAAGGTGGGCCACCAGTACCTTCCCTTCAGGCCCCGCACTGTCCGTTCCACCCCAGGATGACCCGAGGAGGGTAGAGTGTGGGACCATCGGATTAGTCGATCGCGAACACCAAGCGGAACGTATTTCAGGCCCACGGGACACTGCGGTGGAGTGGGTTCTGACCGACCCGCCCGCTCGATGTCCGCATCCACCTCCCATACCACCGGCGCCACCAGACAGGAGGCAGGAAGTATGGAAGTAGAATCGATGGTCCACTCCTCGGTGTCGTAGAGACGCGACAGTGCGTCAGCCTTCCGGTTCCGGGAACCTGGAATGTACGAGAGAGTGAAGTTAAACCTCGTAAAAAACATGGCCCACCTTGCCTGACGGGGATTAAGCCTCCTCGCTGCCCGGATATACTCCAGGTTACGGTGGTCGGTCCAGATGAGAAAAGGGTGACGTGCCCCCTCAAGCCAATGTCTCCACACCGTCAAAGCCCTGACCACAGCTAACAGCTCCCGGTCCCCCACATCATAGTTGCGCTCCGCCGGGCTCAGCTTCTTAGAAAAGAAGGCACATGGGCGGAGCTTCGGAGGAACGCCCGAGCGCTGCGATAGCACAGCTCCTACCCCAGCCTCGGACGCGTCCACCTCCACTATGAATGGCAAAGAGGGGTCCGGATGCGCCAGGACAGGTGCGTTGGTAAACAGAACCTTCAGACGAAGGAAGGCTCTGTTCGCCTCTGCTGACCATCGTAGCCACACCGGCCCCCCCTTCATCAGTGAGGTAATGGGAGCCGCCACCTGACCAAAACCCCGGATAAACCTCCGATAATAATTAGCGAACCCCAAGAACCGCTGCACCTCCTTCACAGTGGTTGGGGTTGGCCAATTACGCACAGCCGTCACGCGGTCACACTCCACCTCCACCCCCGAGGTGGAAATGCGATATCCTAGAAATGAGACGGCTCATTTGGAGAACTCACATTTCTCCGCCTTGACGTATAGGTTATGCTCCAGCAGCCGCCCAAGCACTTTACGCACCAGGGACACATGCTTGGCGCGTGTGGCGGAGCAAATCAGGATGTCATCGATGTACACCCCCACACCCTGTCCGAGCATGTCCCGAAGGACCTCGTCCACAAAGGATTGGAAGACAGCGGGAGCGTTCTTTAACCCATACGGCATGACGAGGTACTCATAATGGCCCGATGTGGTACTAAATGCGGTTTTCCACTCGTCTCCATCTCGGATACGCACCAGGTTATATGCGCTCCTGAGATCTAATTTCGTGAAGAAGCGCGCCCCGTGAAATGACTCCACTGCCGTAGCAATGAGAGGTAGCGGGTAACTGAAACCCACTGTGATAGCATTTAGACCTCTATAGTCAATGCACGGGCGCAGACCTCCCTCCTTCTTCTTCACAAAAAAAAAACTCGAGGAGACGGGGGACTTAGATGGCCGAATGTATCCCTGTCTCAAGGATTCAGTGACGTATGTATCCATAGCCACTGTCTCCTCCTGAGACAGAGGATACACGTGACTCCTAGGAAGGACCGCGTCGGCCTGGAGGTTTATCGCACAATCCCCTCGTCGATGGGGTGGTAATAGAGTCGCCTTCGTCTTACTGAAGGCGATAGCCAAATCGGCATACTCTGAGGGAATGTGCACGGTGGAGACTTGGTCTGGACTCTCCACCGTAGTCGCACCGATGGAAACTCCTATGCACCTACCTGAGCACTCCCTCGACCACCCCGTAAGAGCCCTCTGTCTCCACGAAATCTGAGGGTTGTGCGTGGCTAGCCAGGGGATTCCCAGTACCACCGGAAACGCCGGGGAGTCAATGAGGAACAGGCTGATACGCTCCTCATGACCCCCCCACGTCTGCATCACCAGTGGCACTGTGACCTCCCCTACTTGGCCTGACCCTAGCGGTCGACTATCTAGGGCGTGCACGGGGAAGGGGTGGTCCAGCTGAACCAGGGGAATCCCTAACCTCTTCGCTAACCCACGGTCCATAAAACTCCCAGCTGCACCTGAATCGACTAGTGCCTTATACTGGAAGTGAGGGGAAAAATCTGGAAAACAAACCGAGGTGTACATGTGGTCGACAGGGGGCTCTGGGTGTGGCTGGTGCGGACTCACCTGGGGGTTCGAAGTAGTGCTCTGCCTGCCCTCCGAACTCCCGGGGGGACCACTCCAGCACCGGTCCACAGTGTGTCCTCTGCGTCCACATCGGGTGCAGGAGAGACCCCCCCCTCCGGTCCTCCCCTATCTCCATGGGCTGTGGAGCGGGGGGACTGGGAGGCGGAACGAACAGGCCCCGACTGGAACGTCCCCGGGAAGCCAGCAGGTTGTCCAGTCTAATGGACAAGTCCACCAGTTGGTCGAGGGTGGAGGCGTTGTCCCTACAGGCCAGCTCCCGGCGGACGTCCTCGCGAAGGCTACACCTATAGTGGTCTATCAAGGCCCGCTCGTTCCACCCCGATCCAGCGGCGAGAGTCCGGAATTCCAGGGCGAAATCCTGAGCGCTCCTCGTCTCCTGTCTCAAATGGAATAACCGCTCACCCGCCACCCTGCCCTCCGGGGGATGATCGAAAACCGCCCGGAAGCGGCGGGTGAACTCAGGGTAGTCGCCCCGAGCCGAGTCTGGGCCATCCCAGACCGCATTGGCCCATTCTAGGGCTCGACCCGTGAGACAGGAGACGAGGACGCTCACCCTCTCTTCGTCGGAGGGGGGGGGGGGGCGGACGGTCGCCAGGTATAGTTCCAATTGGAGCAAGAACCCCTTGCACCCAGCGGCCGTCCCATCGAACTCCCGGGGAGGAGTAATCCGGATACCACCGGCGCCCGCTTCAGGGGGTGTGTGTAGGGGCGCAGGGTGAGGGACCGGAGCTGGTCCAGCTGGGGAAGTACCTCTCTCCCAGTTCTCCAACCGGGCCAACACCTGGTCCATGGCCGAGCCTAGGCGGTGGAGGAGGCTGGCGTGTTGAGAGACCTGCTCAGCCATGGACGGCGCTTCTGCTCCTGGTGACTCCATTTTAGGGTGCGGGATTCTGTCACGATTGTCTAGGACCAGTAGAGACGTGAAATCAGGAGCAGGAGACAGTGGGCCGGAGCAACTGAGTTTTAATAATAAATACAAGACGCAATAGCCGTTGGGCACAGGGCGCGTGGCGAAGTCCGCCAAGAGAAAACACTTTTCCCAAAACAAATAAGCGCACTGGAAAACAAACAGCGCGCGGGGCGCAGCCCGGCAATATAATGTCTACTTAATCGGATATAATCACAACTGTCCTGAGTGAACAAATGAACAATCCCGCACGAGAACCCCAACTGAAAATACACACTAAATAACCCCCCACTAATGACAAACACAAAACAGGTGCGGGATAGACAGACAAAACCAAAAGACACAGAAACAACGATCGGTGGCAGCTAATAGGCCGGCGACGACGACCGGCGAGCGCCGCCCGACCGAGGAGGGGCCCCACCTTCGTTAGATACTGTGACACAGAAAGGTAAGCTAAGTGTACGTAGACTTGACATTGATACAGTATATGCGTGGTTCGGCCTCTCTATGCTGCCTCACCTCTAGCCTCTCTGTCTGATACTGACTGATCTCCTTTAGAAAGGCCTGAGGCTGGAGGACAGTTTAAAGCAGGGAACCCTGTATAACGTGGCCCTGGTCTGCAGTAGTTTGGTCTGGGGGAGTAGTATAGATATGAGGCATGCTGCTCAGTAAGAGCTATTTTATCAGGTGAATCAAATCAGCAGGGACAATAATGGACTTCATTCCCGACCTTATTTTATAATACATCTATCTGTTTTCTCTACCTCCGACTACTTTATGGCCTTTTTTCTTACCCTATCTCTCTCTCTCCCATCTTTCTCTCCCTCCCTCTGCCCCTCTCTCTCTCCCTCTGTCTCTGTCTGTGTCAGTATTCAGAGGGCAGCTCTGTCTCTGCTAGAGTTCTACTACAGAGACTTTCCTCTTCATAACCCCGCCCTTCTCTCCGCCTCCAAGCACCGTGCCGCCAAGCACCTGGCTGGCCTCAAGGTCTACACCGTGGATGGTTAGTATAGCTACAGATTCAGTGGTTCTTCAATGGTTACATTGGATTTGTGTCCCTGTATGTGTCGTCCACCTTCCAATCATCTCTTTTCCTCTTTGTAACTGCATCATAAAGTGAAACTCTTTCTCTTTCTCGCTCTACCTGTCTCTCCATCTGTCAGCTGTCTGTCCACCATATTTGTCCATGTATGTGCTTCATTGTGATGGTGTCTCTCCATATACTTTCCCATGCCACCTTAAGCAACATTTAAAGCTAAACTGAGAGCTTACCTTTTGGACAATGACAGTAAGTAAAGCTGGCTAATAATCTCTTCTGTGTGTCCTCACACCTTTTACAAGTGTACTCTACTAACCTAGTGTACATTACTAACCTCACTCATCACTTCCCTTCCCTCACCCACGTTTTCTCTGCTTCTACACATTCAAACACAGATACACACCAATCTAACCACCCCTTTCATTCACCAGATATTCTACACAGACATACAGGCACCGACTGCCCCTGGAGTACTTGGGCCTTCCCAACTCAGTGCAGATTTTATGGGTTTTCTCTATGGTCTTTGTAGTGGAGTTTGGTAGAGGAGTATGCTGGTACGGTGTCCTCACAGAACCCTCCCACCCTCCCCTTGTCAAAGTATGAAATGGGAGGGAAGGCTTCAGAGGCTTTGGCATTTCTGCCTTTCAATAATTCATCACAGTAGCTTTCAGCCTTACACACACACATACACATGCATGCGCACACACACACACACACACAGACACACACACACGCACACACACACACACACAAACACACACAGTGAGGGAAAAAAGTATTTGATCCCCTGCTGATTTTGTATGTTTGCCCACTGTCAAAGAAATGATCAGTCTATAATTCTAATGGTAGGTTTATCTGAACAGTGAGAGACAGAATAACAACAAAACAATCCAGAAAAACGCATGTCAAAAATGTTATAAAATGATTTGCATTTTAATGAGGGAAATAAGTATTTGACCCCTCTGCAAAACATGACTTAGTACTTGGTGGCAAAACCCTTGTTGGCAATCACAGAGGTCAGACATTTCTTGTAGTTGGCCACCAGGTTTGCACACTTCTCAGGAGGGATTTTGTCCCACTCCTCTTTGCAGATCTTCTCCAAGTCATTAAGGTAAAGAGGCTGACATTTGGCAACTCGAACCTTGAGCTCCCTCCACAGATTTTCTATGGGATTAAGGTCTGGAGACTGGCTAGGCCACTCCAGGACCTTAATGTGCTTCTTCCTGAGCCACTCCTTTGTTGCCTTGGCCATGTGTTTTACATTTAGATTTTAGTCATTTAGCAGACGCCCTTATCCAGAGCGACTTACAGTAGTGAATGCATACATTTCATTTCATACATTATTTTTCTGTGCTGGCCCCCTGTGGGAATTGAACCCACAACCCTGGTGTTGCAAACACCATGCTCTACCAACTGAGCTACAGGGAAGGCTGGGTCATTGTCATGCTGTTGGAATACCCATCCACGACCCATTTTCAATGCCCTGGCTGAGGGAAGGAGGTTCTCACCCAAGATTTGATGGTACATGGCCCCGTCCATCGTCCCTTTGATGCGGTGAAGTTGTCCTGTCCCCTTAGCAGAAAAACACCCCCAAAGCATAATGTTTCCACCTCCACGTTTGACAGTGGGGATGGGTTATAGGCAGCATTCCTCCTCCTCCAAACACGGTGAGTTGAGTTGATGCCAAAGAGCTCCATTTTGGTCTCATCTGACCACAACACTTTCACCCAGTTGTCCTCCGAATCATTCAGATGTTTATTGGCAAACTTCAGACAGGCATGTATATGTGCTTTCTTGAGCAGGGGGACCTTGCGGGCGCTGCAGGATTTCAGTCCTTCACGGCGTAGTGTGTTACCAATTGTTTTCTTGGTGACTATGGTCCCAGCTGCCTTGAGATCATTGACAAGATCCTCCCATGTAGTTCTGGGCTGATTCCTCACCGTTCTCATGATCATTGCAACTCCACGAGGTGAGATCTTGCATGGAGCCCCAGGCCGAGGGAGATTGACAGTTATTTTGTGTTTCTTCCATTTGCGAATAATCACACCAACTGTTGTCACCTTCTCACCAAGCTGCTTGGCGATGATCTTGTAGCCCATTCCAGCCTTGTGTAGGTCTACAATCTTGTCCCTGACATCCTTGGAGAGCTCTTTGGTCTTGGCCATGGTGGAGAGTTTGGAATCTGATTGATTGATTGCTTCTGTGGACAGGTGTCTTTTATACAGGTAACAAACTGAGATTAGGAGCACTCCCTTTAAGAGTGTGCTCCTAATCTCAGCTCGTTACCTGTATAAAAGACACCTGGGAGCCAGAAATCTTTCTGATTGAGAGGGGGTCAAATACTTATTTCCCTCATTAAAATGCAAATCAATTTATAACGTTTTTGACATGCGTTTTTCTGGATTTTTTTGTTGTTATTCTGTCTCGCACTGTTCAAATAAACCTACCATTAAAATGATAGACTGATCATTTCTTTGTCAGTGGGCAAACGTACGAAATCAGCAGGGGATCAAATACATTTTTCCCTCACTGTACATACATACATACAGTACACACCTTGGTGTTAATGATTCATTGATTCATCTCTCCTGATCTGTATCTGCCGGAGTTACTGTACTGATCTCCCCTCATACCCACATATCCCTCATGAATATGGACCAGATTCCACTACTCCATATTCATATCCCCCAGGAACCATAATTTATGCTTTTACGACTTCTGGGTGAGTTATTGGTATTCACCATAGAGAGATGTGAATTATATGATCAAAGTGGTATTGTCTTTTGTTTGAGGAATATTTACTAGCCTGGTAGCCAGATGTTAGTTTCAACTTTGGCTAACACTGTTGTCATTTGGCAGATGGCTAAACCAGCTGTAACTATCAGGCTGAATATTTCATCAGTCTCATCAGATTTTTAGATTTAGAATCCTCACTGAGATCTGTGTTTTCCCCGGATTGCTGTTGATATGCTGATTGGGCCACAGTGACCTTCCCATCATGCCTCTGTAATTCCTGTTCATAGGCCCAGGGAACCCGGCGGGGCCGGCAGAGGGGTCGGGGGGACTGAAGGTGGGGGGCAAGTCTCGGACCATGATCTCTGCAGCAGCCAGGCACAAAAACACCACTCATAACGAGCTTTACTATGAAGAGGCAGACTATGACAGACGGGTCTGCAAACGCAGAGCCAGGTGAGTGAGTGAGAGAGAGAAAGAACACCCTGAGTGAATAGGAAGGTGAATATTTGGGTTAAAAGGAAATAAATGTGTGAAGAAAGAAGGATGAAAGATACATAGGTACAGTGCCTTCAGAAAGTTTTCATACCCCTAGACTTATTCCACATTTTGTTGTTACCTGAATTCAAAATTAATAAAATATATTTTCTCACCCATCTACACAATACCCCATAACAACAAGGTGAAAGCATGTTTTTAGGAATCTTAGCAAATGTATTGAAAATGAAAACAGCAATATCTCATTTAGGTAAGTATAAACGTAAAAACAAAAATGTAATAAATATTTACACCCCTGAGTCAATACATGTTAGAATCACATTTGTCAGTGATCACAGCTGTGAGTCTTTCTGGCTAAGTTTTTAAGAGCTTTGCACACCTGGATTGTACAATATTTGCACATGATTTTTTTTATTTATTCTTCTAGCTCTGTCAAGTTGGTTGATCATTGTTAGACAGACATGTTCAAGTCTTGCCATACATTTTCAAGCCGATATAAGTCAAAATTGTAAGGCCAGTCAGGAACATTCAATGTCGTTTTGGTAAGCCACTTGGTAAGCCGCTATGTATATTTGGCCCTGCATTTTTGGTTATTGTCCTGCTGAAAGGTAAATTTGTCTCCCAGTGTCTGTTGGAAATTCTCTAGGATTTTGTCTGTGCTTAGCTCTATTCCGTTTATTTTTATCCTAAAAAACTCCCTATGACAAGCATACCCATAACATGATGCAGCTACCACCATGCTTGAAGATATGAAGTGTCACGGCTGTCGAAAGGAGCGGACCAAAGTGCAGCGTGGTTGTAGTTCCACATTTTATTTAATCCGTGTAACTTTGCAATACATAAATAACTGAATTGACAAAACAACAAACCGTGATGCAGAGAGAAACAAACACTACTCAAAATATAATAACCCACAAAACCCAGGAAGAAAAACCCCTACTTAAATATGATCTCCAATTAGAGACAACGAGGACCAGCTGCCTCCAATTGGAGATCAACCCCCAAAAAAACAACATAGAAAAACTAGAACTTAAACATAGAAATACAAAACATAGAAAAACACAAAACACCCCCTGTCACGCCCTGACCTACTCTACCATAGAAAATAACCTCTTACTATGGTCAGGACGTGACATGAAGAGTGGCTCTCGGTAAGATGTTCTTTTGGATTTTACCCAAACAACGCTTTGTATTTAGAACATAAAGTTTTTTGCAGTTTTACATTAGTAGTTGTTGCAAACAGGATGCATTTTTATTCTGTACACCCTTCCTTCTTTTCACTCTGTCATTTAGGTTAGAATTGAGGAGTAACTACGTTGTTGATCCGTCCTCAGTTTTCTCCTATCACAGCTATTAAACTCTGTGCAGTATCTGTTTTAAAGTCACCATTGGCCTCATGTTGAAATCCCTGAGTGATTTCCTTCCTCTCCGGCAACTGAGTTAGGAAGGACGCCTGTATCTTTGTAGTGACTGGGTGTATTGATACACCATCCAAAGTGTAATTAATAACTTCAACATGCTCAAAGGAATATTAAATGTCTGCTTTTTTTGCTTTTTTAAATTTTTACCCATCTACCAATAGGTGCCCTCTTTGTGAGGCATTGGAAAATCTCCCTGTTTTTTGTGGTTGAATTTTACTGCTCGACTGACAGACCTTACAGATAATTGTATGTGTTGGGTACAGAGATGAGGTAGTCACTCAAAACTTATTGCACACAGTAAGTCCATGCAACTTATTATGTGACTTATTTAGGCTTTCCAAAACAAATGGGTTGAATATATATTTTTTTTTTCAGCTTTTCATTTAATTCATTTGTTAAAGAAATTCTAAAAACATAATTCCACTTTGACATTATGGGATATTGTCTGTTGGCCAGTGGCACAAAATCTCAATTTAATCAATTATACATTTGGTCTGTAAGACAATAAAATGTGAAAAAAGTCAAGGGCTGTGTATTCTTTCTTTAGGAACTGTATGATGCTTAATGCAAGGATTTAAAATATAGATGAAGATTTACATAGTTGGACTTAAGAATAGATACAGTAGGGTACATTGTCTTGTTTTTATAACTTGTAGGATGTAAGAACAGATGTAAGAACAATGTACAGTAGTATACTGAATGTTGTGTGTACATTGCTGTAATCGATGTTTTATTGCCACACACCGGATAGGTGCAGAGAAATGCCTTGTTTTACAGGGTCAGGCCAAGTAGTACAGCGCCCCTAGAGCAAATTAGGCTAAGTGCCTTGCTCAAGGTCACATCGATAGATTTTTCACCTTGTCGGCTCGGATATTCGAACCAACGACCTTTCGGTTACTGGCCCAACGTTAGGATAGTAACTTTAGGGTGTAAGTAAAGATGAATGTACAGTATACTGAATATGTGTATCGTGATCTACATGCAATGTCTTAAATGCTTTTAATTAATCTTCACCTTAGAAAGCGCTGTCCATTTTGTTGTTTGGCTTTGAAACAAGATCCGCAACGACCACTGTGTGTACATTACTTTAACATTAGGCTAGTGGTGGCTGTGGAGGAGGCCTTCGTGCATGTGAGGCGGATGCAGCAGGAGGAGCAGAAAGTGTCCCCCGGGGATGTGATGGATGTACGGGAGGCAGCCTCGGCCATCTTCCCCTCCATGGCCCGCGCCCTGCAGAAATACCTCCGAACCACCAGGAGGCAGCACTGCCACAGCATGGACAGCATCCAGAGACACCTGGCCTTCTGCCTCACACACAACATGAGCCCCAAGGTAAGCAAGAATGAACCCATTAGCCCTACTCTAGTGCCAAGTCAGTCCCCGTGCCCTAACACAATACTCTTTATGATGACCCCTCAGTTGAGCTTCCTAAAATAAATAAATGGATAGGGATTGATTTGGAACTGGGCAAGTATGACCAGGGTTGGAGGCATGTCCACAAGCTACTTACGATTATGTCCTTACGATAGTGTCAGCAATTCTGAAATGTGTTGTGTATTTCTGTCTGTCTGTCTGTCTGTCTGTCTGTCTGTCTGTCTGTCTGTCTGTGTGTCTGTGTGTCTGTGTGTGTGTGTCTGTCTGTGTGTGTGTGTTCAGGCATTCCTTGAGGCCTACCTGTCCCCTGGTCCTACGCTGCAGTACGGTCAAGAGCGCTGGATGGCTGATCAGTGGACTCTGGTCAGCGAGGCTGCGGTCACCAGCGGTCTAAAGGAGGGCATGGTCTTCTCCCTTAGGTGTCTAGACTTCAGCCTAGTGGTCACGGTCAAGTCCATCCCCTACATTCGAATGACCGAGGAGTACGTTGACCCCAAGTCACACAAGTTTACCCTGTGTCTCCAATCTGAAACATCAGTCTAACAGACACGAAAGACTGTGGCTATTCTAGAATTACAGTATCATATCATTTTGGTATGTTTTTTTGTGTTATGTTTCTTAGACCCTTTTTTACTTTGATATGCTCTTATTGTGGTATTTTGTGTCTCTTAAATTATTTATATTACTGTTTTTTATAAAGATTGTTTTGGCTGCTTTGCAATTGATTTTATTTTATTGTATGTATTTTTTATGAACAGATGCATATGGGATATTGCAAGATGAAGTGTTAGCATAGTTAATAAACCCTATGGATCCCCAGCCTATAGCTCCTTTGCGGTGAAGATGAGAGAGATAGCGAGAGATAGGCAATATGCTCTGGTTTCTATTGTCCTGAGGCAAACTGGAACACTGAATTATGTCAAGGTTTTTTCTATGCACTGTAGATGACCCCTGCAGCATTTTTGTTCTCCCTCTGTGTGTGTGTGTGTGTGTGTGTGTGTGTGTGTGTGTGTGTGTGTGTGTGTGTGTGTGTGTGTGTGTGTGTGTGTGTGTGTGTGTGTGCGTGTGTGTGTGTACACAAACTGTATCTACACACAATCTGGCTCTACATGTACCTGTGTCTGGATCCTCCCTAGGGTTGCTATAGCAACAGTGAGTATTTTCATATCGTCCGCCCTACTAATATGAATGAAATACTACCTAATCACCAACAGTTCAGGTTCAGTTGTCTCAAACTAAAGACTGCTTGTCTTTACCGCCAATGGATTGTACATGTGTTTGTATTTATTTAAACGTGTGGGTTTTTTCCATTTAATTGATAAATGTCTTACTTGTCTGGCTGCCCACAGTTATGTTCAGCCATTGTACTACCCAGGATTCCTAGGCATATCTGTAAGAGGTTGTCAGAATCTGTTGTACTCAAACTCAAAGCGGACTATTGCTAGATACTGTCCTCTAACCATGAACTCACAGTTGAAAGAACAAACAAGCTGGGAGGGTGAGAGGGAGGGAGAGAGAGCATTTATACAGACATATTCTATACTTTTGGCATCTAATGAGGAGACATATGCAATAGATTTGTGTCTTATCTCCAGATGAAATAAGCTATTATTACATTTCTACAGAACCTATCCCTTAAAGCTAAGTGAAACAGATGCAGGCTCAAGTTTGTCCATCTTCAGATTGAAGAGAAAACAACAGATGAAACGATGGTACAATATCCTCTCTTTTATGAGAGTTTGAGAAGACAAAACACAGAAGTAGCTGTGGTAATGTATTTTGTTCCAGACATGACTGACTGATCTGATACCACTAATCAATATCACATTTTTTATTGGTCACATACAAATATTTAGAAGATGTTATAGCGGGTGTCGCGAAATGCTTGTCTATCTCCAAGACTGCATACACATATCTACATGTCCTGGAACTGATTCCAATAGGCCCAGCTGATACATTTCTAATATATTTTTTTGTAACATTTGGGTATTGGATACGGTATATTCCTCAGTATTGATGTGCAGACAACAGTCTCATAGTGAGGGATCTCTACATTCACAACAGAAGCTGTAGTGCCATCTAGCTACAACTAGTAGTACTACCACTGTTATGGGATTTTTATACTAATCTGTGGACAGTATTTATTTCTTTTTATATTGAATTTTTTTTATCCAAATCTTCCCTATTACATGTGCTTATTTTTCAAGACTATGATAATGAAATTGTTAGCAATTGTACAATCATTGTTGTCACTAAAAAGTTAAATGTTGAGGATTTTATAGTGTTGAAATCATGGTTGTGAATTTTGTTTGAATACCTTTCGAATTCATCCTTTATTCCTTGTTTTCTTGAGGTAATCGCAAGTCGTAAGTGTTGGATAGATCAAAGCAAGATTGCCAACCAATGCTTTCCGTCATACAACCAATTCAGATATGTGACTACTTAAAGAAGTGTTTGAATGGGGCCTTTGTCTCCTGTTATGTATCCTTCACTACAAAGGTGCCTATGTTTTGAAACACATATGTTGTATGCTCAACTTGTTTGTGTTATTGTATGCAAGAATTTTCGTCCTATAGAGAGAGTGTGTGCGTGCGTGCGTGTGTGCGTGCGCCAGCCATCCTAAATTTCATACTGACAAATTCAGTCTTAAGTTTTTGCTTTAAGATCACAGATATGGAATTACAATAACTGTATCAAGATTCACATTTGTAAAATAAATATTTGTATGAACATTTTCAACATATTCTCATACTGTATGACTTAGTTTTGGAACGCAAGTGTGTGTGCGTGTGTGCTGCAGTGTATTTGTCTTGTGTACTATACAGTATGTGAGAAGGCGGAGAGAGAGCGAGCGAGAGAGTTAGTGGTTGTAATATGAAGGTTGAGTATAGTCATTGAGTTAATATCTGAAGCCCCCTTCCCCCTACTGTGCCCTGGTCCTACGGAACACTGAGAACTCTCTCCTGCCACTACACATCTCCTCTAATAGCCCACGGAAGGAGGGCGAGAACGAGCGATGAGTCAAGGAGGGAAAGAGACAGAAAGATGAAGAGAACGAAACATTGCGAGAGAATAAATGAGAGAAATTGAGACTTGAAGAATTTGCATTTAAATAGGCTTTCCTCTCCCATCTGGGTGTGTAATGCTGATATTATCTCACTTTGCAGCTGTTGCATACTCAAACACACATGAATACAGAGATGGAGAGGAGGAGGAGATGAAAGGAGAGAAAGTGTTGTGGAAATTGGAAAGTGTCAATAGTAATAACAAAGATCTAGCCCCTGGGAAAGAGAGAGACAGGTGTGTATTTGCACTGAATCCAGGAAGTAGAACCTAAACTGCAATTATCTACACACAGAGTATATAATAGAGGGCACAGAAAAGCACACAAAGATGCCAACCTTTTCAGTGACTTCAGTGAGGTTTAGTATAGTGTACAGCAGCACTTCATTGATCAAACTAAAGTTAGATTGATGTATTTGTCGTGGTTGCTAGTCATTGTTATAAATTAGTAGAATTAAGGGAAGGATGGAAAGTACTGTTTGGGGTTTTCTGAAGTATCTCTGTTGGTCAACAGATTGTTACTTCTCTCTTTCAGATAGATTTCAGTTTATCTACAGTTTTTTATCAGATTCTTGAAAAACAAAATCTGTTGATGGGGTTTTCTTCTAATGCAGAAAGGTTGATTTTGGCCAGTGATGTACACATTGTACAAAATATTTTATAAAAGCGTATAGATCTATTCCTCTCTCCCTGAACTCGTTCACTTTGATGATGGTACAGTGAAGAGACTATACAACAATGTTGTGAATTTTGGATTACAAATTTGTAGTTTTTGAATTATTCATCATCGTCGTCGTCGTTATCATCATCGTCGTCGTCGTCATCATCATCGTCGTCATTATCATCTTCGTCATCATCATCGTCGTCATCGTCGTCATCTTCGTCGTCATCATCATCGCTATCATCTTTGTCGTCATCATCTTCGTCATCATCATCGTTGTCATCGTCATCATCCTCGGTGTTGACCTTGCCAGACAGGACGTCCTCTATCCAATCCTCCAGCTCCTGGGCTGTGGGCAGATCCTGTTCGTCTATCTCCAGCCAGATGCTGTCAGCCTGTCCAGAGGGAGGGAGAGAGAAAGAGAGGTCAAAGGTCAGGGGCCAACATGTGTTCGATCTGACTTTCACAATTCCGGACAGGTTGCCAGCAATTTCTTATGCTGTACTGGAGCTGTTAGGGGTCTCACATCAGTAACGTTGACCACTCCGATCTGAGGCTTGAACAGGTCCACGTGGAAGGTCTTCTCCCAGTAGGGGATCAGCTGAGGAGAGAGAGGGAGAAGACACTGTGAGACCTGAGAACTGTAGGGACTTGTAGAAGAGTTCCTTTAGCCCTGTCTGTCTGTCTCTGTATGTGTGTCTCACCAGGGGGAAGTCATCAGGGTCGATCCAGATGATGCTGAGACCAGGGTGGTGAGTATTGTCTCTGGCCACCTCCTTCAACAGCTCCAGGAACTCATAACCATCTGAACAACGCAGCAAGAAGGTTCGTCTGTGTTTTATCAATCCCTGAGAAGTTAGTTGAATTTCCTGGAAGCTATGATCCATTTCAGTGATTCTCAGGTTCAGATAAGACTGATACATTGCCTACAGAAAGTATTCACACCCCTTGACTTTTTACACATTTTGTTGTGTTACAGGCTGAATTTCAAATTGCGTTTAGAATTTGTCAGTGATCTGCACACAATGCCCCATAATGTCAAAGTGGAATTATGTTTTATAATAAAAAATGTAAACCTGTAATGTCTTAAGTCAATAACTATTCAACCCCTTTGTCATGGCAAGCCTAAATAACTTCAAGAGTAAAAATGTGCTTAACAGGTCAGACAATAAGTTGCATGGACTAACTCTGTGTGCAATAATGGTATTTAATACATACAATTATCTGTAAGGTCCATCAGTCGAGCAGTGAATTTCAAGCACAGATTCAACTATAAAGACCAGGGAGCTTTTTCAATGCCTCACAAAGAAGGGCACCTATTGGTAGATGGGTAACAAAAAAGCAGACACATTGAATATCCCTTTGAGGATGGTGAAGTTATTAATTACACTTTGGATGGTGTATCAATACACCCAGTCACTACAAAGATACAGACGTCCTTTCTAACTCAGTTGAGAGGAAGGAAACCGCTCAGGGATTTCACAATGAGGCCAATGGTGATTTTACAGACTTAAATGGCTGTGATAGGAGAAAGGTGAGGATGGCTTGACAACATTGTACTGACACTAAATGACAGTGAAGAGAAGGAAGCCTGTACAGAATAAAACTATTCCAAAACATGCATCCTGTTTCCAATAAAGCGCTAAAGTATACTGCAAAAATGGTTGCAAAGAAATTCACTTTATGTCCTGAATACAAAGCGTTCTGTTTGGGGCACATCCAACACAACACATCACTGAGTACTACTCTTCATATTTTCAAGCATGGTGGTGTCTGCATCATGTTATGGGTATGCTTGTCATCAGCAAGGACTAGGGAGTTTTTTTTATTAAAAAAGAGCTAAGAGCTAGGCACTGGCAAAATCCTAGAGGTAAACCTGGTTCAGTCTGCTTTCCAACAGACACTGGGAGACAAATCCACCTTTCAGCAGGACAATAACCTACAACACAAGTCAAAAAATATACACTGGAGTTACGAAGAGTGGCTAGTTACAGTTTTGACTTAAATCTGACTTAAATATATGGTAAGACTTGAAAATGGCTGTCTAGCAATGATCAACAACCAACTTGACAGAACTAGAAGGTCAATATTGTACAATCCAGGTTTGCAAAGCTCTTAGCTCGATTTACCCAGAAAGACTCACAGCTGTAATCGCTGTGATTCTAAGATGTATTGACTCAGGGGGGTTGAATACTTGTCTAATCAAAATATATTCCATTAATAAAACATATATTTTTCAAAAATTTTCTTTAACTTTGACATTACAGAGTATTTTGTAGTGACTGTTGACAAAAAATGACAAATCAATTTTAATCCTGCTAATCCCACTTTTGAACACAACAAGTCAAGGGGTGTGAATACGTTCTGAAGCAATGTGTATGAGGTTGCTCTTTTAAAAGCTATGTCACGTTCATCTCCTCGGGAATCTGTACAGCAGAGCTAAGTGTATTTATACTAGTGTTCGCCTTGCTCAATACTAAAATTGGGTAATGATATTGATATTATGGCTTTTACCAGGGTCCTCCTCCTCTGCGAAGGCCACTACATGGATCCCCTCCAAATCGTCCTCCTGAGAATAACAGAAACAACATCATGAGAAGCTCTCCCAGGATTAAGGCAAGTAAAGCAAGATTGCATATCAAACACTTCTATGTATGTTACATTGAGTAATTCTCTATTCAGAGGCTTTGAACTGAACTGAAAAATAATACAACTTCTCACCCAGGTCTCAAACATGTCCTCAGCACGCAGTTTTCTCAGTGTTGGTCTGAAAACAAAGACAAACAATCTTACACAACCCTATCTGTTTGGTGTCACTAATCACACTGATCAGAGTGAAATAACTGTGTTCTGACAGCCATACTGATCCCTTTCTTACCTCCTGTGTTCAGTGACGAAGGCCACGATCTCCTCCTCAGAGTTGGGCCTGTCAGGGACAGTGACAGGCTCCTCCATGAAGGGCTCGTAGAAATCCACCTCGTTCATCTTCAGGGTCAGCTCCTTGGCCACCTTAAACACCACAAACACCTTGAATCAGGACCCCATGTGCTGACCTGACAGGACCCGTACTCACAGACCAATCAGGACCCCATGCCCTGCCCTGACAGGACCCCTACTCACAGATCAATCAGGATCCCCATGCCCTGACAGGACCCCTACTCACAGACCAATCAGGACCCCATGCCCTGCCCTGACAGGACCCCTACTCACAGACCAATCAGGATCCCCATGCCCTGACAGGACCCCTACTCACAGACCAATCAGGACCCCCTGCCCTGACAGGACCCCTACTCACAGACCAGTCAGGACCCCCTGCCCTGACAGGACCCCTACTCACAGACCAATCAGGACCCCCTGCCCTGACAGGACCCCTACTCACAGACCAATCAGGACCCCATGCCCTGCCCTGACAGGATTCCAACTCACAGACCAATCAGGACCCCCTGCCCTGACAGGACCCCTACTCACAGACCAATCAGGACCCCCTGCCCTGACAGGACTCCTACTCACAGACCAATCAGGACCCCATGCCCTGCCCTGACAGGACCCCTACTAACAGACCAATCAGGACCCCCTGCCCTGACAGGACCCCTACTCACAGACCAATCAGGACCCCCTGCCCTGACAGGACCCCTACTCACAGACCAATCAGGACCCCATGCCCTGCCCTGACAGGATTCCAACTCACAGACCAATCAGGACCCCCTGCCCTGACAGGACCCCTACTCACAGACCAATCAGGACCCCCTGCCCTGACAGGACTCCTATTCACAGACCAATCAGGACCCCATGCCCTGCCCTGACAGGACCCCTACTAACAGACCAATCAGGACCCCCTGCCCTGACAGGACCCCTACTCACAGACTAATCAGGACCCCCTGCCCTGACAGGACCCCTATTCACAGACCAATCAGGACCCCCTGCCCTGACAGGACTCCTACTCACAGACCAATCAGGACCCCCTGCCCTGACAGGACTCCTACTCACAGACCAATCAGGACCCCCTGCCCTGACAGGACTCCTACTCACAGACCAATCAGGACCCCCTGCCCTGACAGGACTCCTACTCACAGACCAATCATGACCCCCTGCCCTGACAGGACTCCTACTCACAGACCAATCAGGACCCCCTGCCCTGACAGGACTCCTACTCACAGACCAATCAGGACCCCCTGCCCTGACAGGACCCCTACTCACAGACCAATCATGACCCCCTGCCCTGACAGGACTCCTACTCACAGACCAATCAGGACCCCCTGCCCTGACAGGACTCCTACTCACATAATTTCAAGGTATGGATGTCAGTATACTCACAGATTTCTCAAAGGTAGCGAAGAATCTGATGTAGGGCTGGAACTGCTCTGCAGCCTCCTTGAATTCATGGTAGTCTGGAGGAGACCAGAGGTTTATGAAGAAGAGAAAGGAGAGCATTTGGTGGAGTGAGGGATGGAAGAGAGTACCCTTAACTTACTTTTAAGTCGCTGTACTACTGTGTAACCACCTGCTACACCATTTCTTATTGTGAAGAGATGTAGACCTTCAGCATTAAAGTCTAATTCCCCGATTGGTTCTGTCAATTAGCATAGCCGTTACCGAGCATCTGTTAGCTTGTGTGTGCTAGCTGGGCTATCATTAGCCTTTAAGGAGATGCCGTTGACACATACAGGCACTGAAATAACTGAACCCTGTTGACCCCTAGTTCTAGGCTCCCACAGTTGGTCAGGGGCGAGACAGCCGTCATTGTGCTCATCATGAGTGTGGTGCTGCGTCTTAGGATAAATGGGAAAACATTTGGGCCTCACCGCTGTCTGTGGAGGGAGGGTAAAATTGGTCATGAAGCTCATGTAGCTCCGTTGGTAGAGCATGGCACTTGCAGCACCAGGGTTGTGGGTTTGATTCCCATGGCGAACCAGTATGAAAAAAAGTATTAAACTGTCTGCACTCACTACTGCAAGTCGCCCTTGATAAGAGCATCTGCTAAATGACTGAAATGAAATCCGTGGTGGTGGGGAGTTTAGAAATGCTCTGGTCATTATCAAGCCCAGGGGATCATCCAATAGCAGTCCAACCTGTGCCATCACACATAAACACAGACAGACTGGCAAAAACACTCACTCACATTCTGATTCGTCGTTCTTGAAGTAGCCAATAAGACGGATGTCTTCCTCCATCCTGTCGAAGGCCCTCAGCTCCAGAGTATTTCCTATCACCTCCACAGGCTCCTCCAACAGCTAGAGAGAGAAGAGAGATTGTTGTACAGGGAAAGGGACACAACAGCAAGCTGATCCTAGATCTGTGCCTAGTATCAATGAGGCACTCACGTCTAGTAGGAACTCCACCAGGGTGTCTGCAGAGAGCAGGCCATCAAACTCAATCACACGGTCTCCCTTGAACACGTACACACTTCCCTCTTCCACCAGGCCTGGGTCATAGTTTAGTGTTCAGGGGGTCAAATACAGACCATTATTTACAGCCATTCACTGAAGGCTGTACAAAAGCCTTTTGGTGCTTCATAGTCATGCAGTATCATACTATTTGGCAACAATAGTGCAGGTTGATGTGTTAATATGTTTTCTTACCCAGCTTCTTGGCAACCTTGACGTCTTCGTGGGAGTCAACCATTCCAAACCCAATCTCCTTTTCCTCCATAACCTGGGCAGCCAGCTGGAGATGACAAAAGACAATTACTTCAACATCATCATAACACTAAAATTGGAACAGTGTCAAATAGTGTCAAATAGATCTTACATCTGCCCTTACTGGTACAGATGTAAGATCTTCATTTGATCACTCTGTTGTTGCTGAGAAATGTCCTATACAGCAGGCAATGCAAACTTGTAGTGTATTCTAAGTTTAAAAAGGCTTCTAAAGTGTGTTATTTCCACTTTAAAATGTCAGACTTGATTTTCCCTAACAAAAAAAATGTATCAACCCCTACCAAAAATGTCCATTAAATATAATCCACATAATAATTCACATTTTCTGTTGCCACATGATTATTTCCCTGCTGTAGCAAACTGGTTCAAATTAAGATTCTACATCTGTATGTGCTCACAAACTGTGATCCAGTTTGAAGCATTGACAAAACATTGAAGCTTTTTTAAACTTTAATCAATCACATCTAGGAAAGAACCCTAGAAAGAGAGAGTCACTGCTGACCTATAATTTACATCAAATCAAATTGTATTGGCCGCATACAGATATTTGCACACACACACACACATACACAGTCACGTCCACAATCTGCGACTGTAAGTCGGCAGTGGGACAGACAGGACTGAGATGAGACTTAATTGGGGTGACGTTATTGAGTAGATAACAGTCCAGAGAACAGAAAAGCCCGAAGGCGACACACACACAGAGAGAGACAGTTCTAGAATGACTAAAAGTGCACAGCTCTACATGTACTGTACATGCAAGCCAGAATGCTGCTGCCGTTGTGGTCTCAATTAGCTGAGGCTCTGTCAGTCAAGGCCTTGAGCTCTGACAGGTCCCAGGTCAAACTGGGGCTCCTAAGAATACCTGACTGACAGAAATATCAGGAGGGGAACACTGATTTGTCTGTCTTTATCCAGATAATACGGTGACAGCTGATCATTTAGGGTTTTGAACATCATGTTTGAAAAAAAGGATAAAGAGGCAGGGAATATGCATTAGTTATAGACAAGAAGAAGGGATTGTGTGTGTTTTTTGCAGCTCAGCAAAACTGTACACACCTTAAAAGGGATATGCTGTACAGTGTCCATCTTTCAACTTCTAGCAAACTAAAACCAATGAACACAGACAGAAAACTACAACTTAGAGTACATGCAACATGAAACAAGTAGCCTTTGTCCAAGCATGAGATACATTATGTCAATGATACATTGACAGAGTGATGAAGAAAGATCAGATAGGCTGTGGACTCTTCAAACAAATCTCACTCTATAAGCGCCTTATAAAATAATGCAACATGGATGTAATCTCCAGACCTGGGTTCTAATACATGTGTACTTGATTATTTGTTATGTAGATCTTTTCCATGTATTTTAGTATGTTGAAATAATGTGTCCCGAATCAACTACTTATATTGGAAGTTTGTAAAAGTATTTCCAAAAACATTATTTTCAAATTGCAAACAGACCTGGTTCAAATGCATGGGAGTATTTTAATAGTTGTTATAAATACTGTGTATTTAAGTAATTTCAAATACATGCCAATATTCAACTATTTATGTTTTCAGCAACAACATATCTAAATACTTACTTCCAAATGTATTTGAAAGTAATTTAAATACCCTCAATACTTTTTGAACCGAGATATGGTAATCTTATACAGATATCTTTTAGCGAAGCAAAAGAGCAAGTACAGTTAATTATGATTACCCTGGACCCTAACCATAGTGCAGTATTTTGGGGTATTTTATTAGGATCCCCATTAGCTTTTGCGATAGCAGCAGCTACTCTTCCTGGGGTCCACACAAAACATGAAACATGACATAATACAGAACATGAATGGACAACAACATCTCAAGGTCAGAACTGCATAAATGTAAAGCGTCACATATAGCCTACATATCAATACATACACACAAAATATCTAGGTCAAATAAGGGACAGGCGTTGTGCGGTGAGATATTGGTTTAGCTGTTTGCTTTTTGAACATGTTTGATGTACATTTGGGCGATCTGAGATGGAAGTTCCATGCAATCATGGCTCTATATAATACTGTATGTTTTCTTGAATTTGTTCTGGATTTGGGGTCTGTGAAAAGACCCCTGATGGCATGTCTGTTGGGTAAGTGTGTGTGTCAATGCTGTCTGTAAATTGACTATGCTGTGTGTAAGTTTACTATGCAAACATAGTCAACTTACCCACCTGTGGTGAGTTAAATATCTGGGGCTATTATCAGGAGTGGGAGACTGGTCTCAGATTACCTGCTGCACATCACACTCTAACACAAGCCATGAGGAGCACAGGACAGCTAGGGAGAAGAGCTTAGGCTAAAGCATCCCACTGTAGCCCACTGTCACAGCTCAGATATCACACTGTTGCAGTAGGATACTACACTGACACTTTACTTGAAGTAGCTTCTTATGATGTGCTGATTACATTAGAAACATATTCATAGCACATTAGACTGTAGATGCAGTCATAGGGCATTATGAAATGCTATAATCAATTAGCTAACCCTATAGCTTCAATAACATTTTAATTGATATAGTATATTACATTTCAAAGCAAAACAGGGAGAGAGACTGACACTGGAATGCCCTTCACATGTATAGCTCAATAACATACAGTGCATGAGTGCCGGTCCTATTTCTGCCTGTGGCAGAGAGCTGGGGTGAATGACATACATTACAACGGGAGTGATGTGGAGAATGAATTAACAGAAATAGCCTTAACTGACAGAATTGGGCAGCTTCTCTCTCTCACACACACACACACACACAGACAGACAGACAGACAGACAGACAGACAGACAGACAGACAGACAGACAGACAGACAGACAGACAGACAGACAGACAGACAGACAGACAGACAGACAGACAGACAGACCGACCGACCGTGAGAGCGACATACATTTAGTGTACAAAACATTAAAAACACCATCCCACAGGGATGTCCTTTGGGTGCTGGACCAATGTTGATACACAAGGGAAACTGTTGAGGATGAAAGACCCAGCAGCGTTGCCGTTTCTTACACAAACCAGTGCAACTGGCACATACTACCATACCGCGTTCAAAGGCACTCAATGCTTTTGTCTTGCCCATTCACCCTCTGAATGGCACACATACACAATCCATGTCTTGATTGTCTCAAGGCTTAAAAATTATTCTAAAACTTGTCTCCTCCCCTTCATCTACACTGATTGAAGTGGATTTAACAATTTACATTAATAAGGGATCATAGATTTCACCTGGTCAGTCTTTGTCATGGAAAGAGCAGGTGTTCATAATGTTTTGTATACTCACATTAAAGGAAATCTCCCCTCAAAAACTATATTTTGGTATTTATTTAATTAGTCCACTGTTGATACAGTCCTAAAATGTTTTGGATGTCAGTGGTCAAGTTTTCAAGATGTTGGAATTTCAAGAAGCAAATGCCGCGTTCAACTAATTAGAAAGTCAGAAATGTCAGAGTTCCGACAAGCCTGTGAACGCAGCAATAGTTTCACATGCCACATCACCAGGATGATGCAAAAAAAAAAAAACATCATTATGATGACGTGGCAAGTGTCACTTTGCTTCTTGAAAGTCCAAAATCTTGAAAACTTGACTGTTGACATGCAAAACATTTTGGGACTGTGAATAAAAAAATACCAAATTATAGTTTTTTTGTGTATTTTTCCTTTAACTAATCAAAAGAGAACCATTGTGCTCTCCCAGAAGTTTGGCTGGTGCGTAAAACCCGCAAATTCAGACAAAGAGGTGTAAAGGGTTCGCACTCCAAAATATGCTGCATATTGCTTAATTCATTATTCAATGTTACATTTGTTTTACTGCATCACAGACGTTTCGGAATTACAGCCTTCTTCAGTGTGTAGGCCTGTAATTGAACACAGCATTTGTAAACAACAACAAACGAGCAGCAGGTGATGTTTTTCATTCACAGTGACATGTAATGAAGTGTGAACCCATTACACCTCTGTTTTTCCTTTAACCACAGTCAGCAAACCCCTCAGTAAGTGGTGAGCTACGTGCCCATTGGAACACTGTAATGTCTTGGTACTGTAAATGATTTATGGAGTAATACTGTAGGTCTAGCTGACCCGGTGACCCCAGACTGTTAAATCACCTCAGTCCAGCCCAGATGTTCCCCCTCCCTAGTGACTCTCCCCTTTCTCCTCCACCCACCATCTCTTTCTCCTCCTCATATATTTCACCTCCTCCTCATCTCTTTCTCCTCCTCCTCCTCCTCATCCTCATATTTGTCTCCTCTCCCACATCCTCCTCCCCTACCATCTCCCTTTTCCTCCCCTCCTCTTCCTCTTCCTCATTCTCATCAAGCTTACCTCCAGCACCATCTCGGTCATCTGGTGTTGTTTCTGCAGCTCCTTGCCGTCAGGGATGGGTTTGTGGTACAGCAGACAGAGAATGCTGTACTTCTTCATAGCCTTCTTGTAGTTCTTGTCATTGATGTCGATGACCCTGTCATTCCCGTCATAGCGAGGGAACTCCAGGCCCTTCTCGGTCTGGACGAAGGGCGCCAGGGACAGGGACAGGCACGGGATTAGGAGCAGCCACAGGGAACGCATGGTCTGAGTTAGGAACGACCAGGCACCCAGAGAATCACAGAGTAACCTTCACTAGTTACGGCCTCCACAAGAGCGCTTAGGCTTAGGAAAGAAAACAAACTCCAAAATGTTAAAATAATTTTTAAAACAACAATAGAAAGACAGGTGGAGAATAACAGGTTGCCCTTCAATTATAGTATAACTATCCTTGAGTTTCGTTCCAAGCCGCCCTCTAACACATAACGCTTGTTCAGGAACCAGCGACCCTCTCTCTCCCCGTTTCGCTCCCTCTCTCCTGCCGAGACAAAGGGAAAGAACAGCCCTGACAGGCCTGGAGCGCGCTGGGGGGCTGGATACCGTACATAGCAGCACCCCTCCCCCCCTGCCCACCACACACAGGCCCATTTTTAGGAGACCAGTTGTTTAGGTGCTAAAAATAAATAGGTAAGACTGCGAAAGAGAGAGAAAGGACGACAGGAGATAGTGGGTTTTTACACTGGGCCTCAGCTCTCTGCTCACACTCTCACACCATGATGTCTCTATTTGGCATGTTGGGAGGAATGAGAGAGCGATGTGCTGAGGAGATTTGGGGGATGATAGTAATCTGGGGTCTACATGTCTAAAGTTGTAACTGTCATAGTGTACATTGGGTTAGTTACCATGAGCATAAAAAGAGCCTCCTGAGCAGTGCCCAGGGGTGTAAACTGGGTATTCCCAACAGGTTAGAATTATGCTAACAGTGTCCCACACCACAAGATCTAGTGTAAGTTAATAGATGCTAATGTAGTGACAGGTTAATGGACAGCACTAACAGGTTGCCTGATGGCAATATCATTGAGATAGCTTTATAGTAGTTACTTTAAAGTAACTGCCCAGTGAAAATCTCACTTTTCAAAGCTCATATTCTGTTAACTCATATTCAAATAATGTTGTTGACTCGTCCTATACTCGTATTTGTGGCCAGAGCATAAATTGGAGAAAAAAACATAAAAAATACAAAAAAAAACACCTCAAACGTGTATCGCAAACAGACTGTTTAAAAAATGCTTGCTATTATCTCATAAAACATGTCATCTCCCTGAGGGGGATGAGCTGGCCACTCCAGAGGAGGATGAATATTTTTAATGACCAGTATGCGCCCACACCATTCTGTTGTTGGGGTACACCCATACCATTCTGTTGTTGGGGTACACCCACACCATTCTGTTGTTGGGGTACACCCATACCATTCTGTTGTTGGGGTACACCCATACCATTCTGTTGTTGGGGTACACCCATACCATTCTGTTGTTGGGGTACACCCATACCATTCTGTTGTTGGGGTACACCCATACCATTCTGTTGTTGGGGTACACCCATACCATTCTGTTGTTGGGGTACACCCACACCATTCTGTTGTTGGGGTACACCCATACCATTCTGTTGTTGGGGTACACCCATACCATTCTGTTGTTGGGGTACACCCATACCATTCTGTTGTTGGGGTACACCCATACCATTCCAAGATACAGGCATTTTGCTACACCCACAATAACATCTGCTAAATATGTGTATGTGACCAATACAACTTGATATGATTTACAAACAGACCTAATTACAATTTTTCTCTAAGGAAAACTATTTCACTCATATTGTAAGTAATTCTAGGTCATATTTTATAGAAATCTGGAAACACTGGTCAGTGACTTTAAAACTATTCGCTATTGTTGTGTGTGTTGGTGCAGTTGTCAGAGCATACTGGGGTAGAGGGAGGTGTTGGCTGAGGGGTTACAGAGCATACTGGGGTAGCAGTCATCATCATGAATCAAGTTGACAATCTACTGGCAAATTATTTTCAATCCTTGCCATATGAAGACAAATGATCGATAAAACGTATTGGTGCTCATCGGCCATTGGATATAAACAATACACAACAAGTTGGAAATCGCAAATTCAACAATGAGAGGTTTGGAAGGAATCAGTGGCTAACTGCAAGCGTTGCAAAGCAATCACTAGCCTGCTATTCAGTGGAGTGTGTGTGTGGTCCAAGTCTGAGTTTAAGGATCTCTTTTCCAAGATAACAAGGATAAACATTCACATGCAACACCATGGGCCAGAAAAGGTTTAATACATTGGCCATGCTGTCAATCCAGCATGACTTCTGCCGTGTTCAAAACAACTGGAAACTCGGAACTGGGAAATCTCAGACCAGTGAGTTCAAGACAACTGGGAACTCTGAACAAATCTAGCTCTGACTGGGAAAATAAGTTTTGAATGGTCATCCAACTCAGAATTCCAAGTCAGGAACTCGGGCCTCTTTCTAGAGCTCCGACCTGAAGATCACTGACTTCACGATTCAACCTTGTTTTTTTTCAGAGTTGTCAACCTTGTTTCCAGTTGTCTTGAAAGCAGCATAAATCCAGAGAATCCCAGACTTTGATGACAAAGTTAAATGACAAAATTTGCCCACTAGATGAACTGCCGCGCCACCGTCCTGTTCATGTGAGCACAGCACAATAAGGTGAGTCCAAAAATGTATTGTATGCTGCTGCATAAGTAATGTGCTAGCTGCATCACTACAGATCCTGATTCGATCCCAGCAGCCGGCCGCAACCGGGAGACCCATGTGGCGGCGCACAATTGGCCCAACGTCGTCTTGGTTCGGGGAGGGTTCGGCCGGCCGGGATGTCCTTGTCCCATTGTGCTCTAGCGACTCCTGTGGCGGGCTGGGTGCAATGCACGCTGACACTGTCGCCAGGTGTACGGTGTTTCCTCCAACACATCGGTGCGGCTGGCTTCCGGGTTAAGCAAACATTGTGTCAAGAAGCAGTGCAGCTTGGCGGGGTCGTGTTTCGGAGGATGCACAGCTCTCGACCTTCGCCTCTCCCGAGTCCGTATGAGACTTGCAGCAATGGGACAAGACTGTAACTATCAATTGGGGAGAAAAAGGGGTAATATACAAATACAAAATATATAACAAAATACAAAATAATTAAAACAAATGATGTAATATGCCAGGGAGATATGTATACCATAGCTAAGAAAGTAATATTAAGTGTATGTTGTGTAGTAAGCTGTTAGTAGCCCATGTGCCTCACCATAATAATTTAGTCCCTTTCCACCTCATGACTTAGCCTACTGTTCTGACTTGGTGGTGCACATAACCTGTTTTAGAGAATTGTCATCATCAGTAAATCGGGAGGTCCCCCTAGCACATAGTGAGCGCGCGGGGGGGGTGTCAAACACAACGTAGCAGCCAAGTAGCCTACTCTCTATGGTGGTGAAACGGACAGCACTCTCCAAGGTGCTTATTAATTCAAAGCATTTTAGACGTCACTGCAGTATGACCACATACTTGAGTATAGCTGCGGGGTTTACACAAGTCCCAATTTCTTTTCACCTATTTTATAGACATCAATGTACAGCGACAATTTTAGACGACATTGCAGAACACCTGCCAAATGCACACATACTCAGCAGTGGGGCTTACAATACCTGAATTTCATATAATTTTCAAGACATCAATGTAGCAGTAGAACAAATATCACAATATGGGAATATAACTTCCAATAAAATAAATCTATGTAGGCTACAGCAGAACACACATATGAGAATATATAGGCCTCCTGCCGATGTGATAATATGAAGATCATATTCATATTACAAACTTGTTCTGTAAAGGAAAAAAATAGTTCCTACCTTAGTTTTCAAAAACTCCCACAATGACTCTCCCCATGTCAAGTTCATTTAACTCCTGAGAGTCAACTTCTTGCTCAAAGCCATGAGGGGGCATGTGGCTGTGATGTTTAGCCTCCTTCTAAGGCTGTTCTGAAGACCCTGGCTGTAGTGTCAACAACAACAAAAAATCTGTGTTAACCTGGGTGTCCTCTTTAGTCTTGTCTACATCGCTTGCTGCCACCAAATGCGCCTTGGTTCAGGCATGTTCAAAAACCTGAGGGCTCTTTGTTGTAGTTGTTTTTACATCTGATGCATAGGATGTTAGTTTAATCCCTCCAGTCGTATATAGACCGAAGCTCCCTACCTTTTTGCATGTTGTACAGCCCAACTTTTAATTCTGCATGACAAGCCATATGTTTGCTTGTTCTTGAACTGAAAATTGCACCTCCTCCGGGCACTTTGTTGGTGTATGCACTGCTCCCCTCCACCACAGCTCCCCGTCTCTCTCTCCCGCTGAGTCTGACTCCCTAGTAAGCCTACTTGCTAGTGGAAGTGCCGTTGATGATGCTGAACTGGCGGTATTAGCATCACCATCAGGAACAGTTTGCCCCTCACTCCTTTCCTCTGGCACTGACAGTTCTCTGGCTCGTTCTGGGTTCCATTCACCATCTTTCTTTGGATTTTTGGACTTGATTGCCTTTTCTTATCAATATTTTATTTGTCTTTCCCACGATTCAAATTCAGTAGGGAGACGACTAGACGAGGCCATGTGACGTGATTACGTAGGGACTTTTTCACTAGCTGATCACCACTACCAAGACCTGTGTCAAGATCAGTTACTTACCCCATTGGCCCTCGCCATAACCTCTATGTACAAATAAGAGAGCAGGTCTGGAATCAGTGTGGCAGGATAGGATGATTACATAGAAGGATCACCACGCTTTTGCATGATGGTCTTTCTGGGGGTGCAGGAGAAATAACGAGGGGGCAACGTGATTTAATGCTGATCGCTTTTATTAGAATGTCTACTGTACGAGAGGTACCGGATCTGGGCAAATAGGTGCCAGAACAAACAAAGTCAAATCTGAGAGGTGCCGGATCCTGTTACGTCCAGATCCAGCTCAAATTAAACACGTGTCATCATTGAATATTGGAAGAGCCTTCATTGTCTTCTTATTCCCCCTTTATTTATCCTACGGTTCTGACTTGGTGTACAGGAAGAATACGTTAAGAACGGCCCATGTTCTGAAATCTGTTGATGTACATCTCAAAAGTGCTGAACAAATAGTTATGTTGACAACGTCCGTTTTTAGCTCATTCATTAATCACTTAATCTAAATTACGGATTGCCTCTTATTCACTCATCGTTCCCGTATGCCATAGTTTGTACATCTCAATTGTCAGTAGAAACCACATTTGTTTAAAAGTGCTTTCCTCACCATCTTAAATATGCACGCACAATTCAAACAATGTAGAACTAAGTACAGATATAGCCCTTGGTTCACTCCAGACTTGACTGCCCTTGACCAGCACAAAAACATCTTGTGGCGTACTGCATTAGCCACGAATAGCCCCCACGATATGCAACTTTTCAGGGAAGTCGGGAACCAATATACACAGTCAGTTAGGAAAGCAAAGGCTAGCTTTTTCAAACAAAAATGTGCATCCTGTAGCACTAACTCCAAAAAGTTGTGGGACACTGTAAAGTCCATGGAGAATAAGAGCACCTCCTCCCAGCTGCCCTCTGCACTGAGGCTATGAAACACTGTCACCACCGATAAATCTACGATAATCGAGAATTTCACTAAGCATTTTTCTACGGCTGGCCATGCTTTCCACTTGGCTACCCCTATCCCGGCCAACAGCTCTGCACCCCCCCGCAGTAATTTGCCCAAAGCCCCCCCCCCCCCAGCTTCTCCTTCACCCAAATCCAGATAGCTGATGTTCTGAAAGAGCTGCAAAATCTGGACCCCTACAAATCAGCTGGGCTAGACAATCTGGACCCTCTCTTTCTAAAATGATCCACCAAAATTGTTGCAATCCCTATTACTAGCCTGTTCAACCTCTCTTTTGTATCGTCTGAGATCCCTAAAGATTGAAAAGCTGCTGCAGCCATCCCCCTCTTCAAAGGGGGAGACACTCTAGACCCAAACTGTTACCTATATCCATCCTGCCCTGCCTTTCTAAAGTCTTCAAAAGCCAAGTTAACAAACAGATCACCGACCATTTCGAATCCCACCGTACCTTCTCCACTATGCAATCTGGTTTCCGAGCTGGCATGGGTGCACCTCAGCCACGCTCAAGGTCCTAAACAATATCATAACCGCCATCGATAAAAGACAGTACTGTGCAGCCATCTTCATCGACCTGGCCAAGGCTTTCGACTCAATCACCGCATTCTTATCGGCTGACTCAATAGCCTTGGTTTCTCAAATGACTGCCTTGCCTGGTTCACCAACTTCTTCTCAGATAGAGTTCAGTGTGTCAAATCGGAGGGCCTGTTGTCTGGACATCTGGCAGTCTCTATGGGGGAGCTACAAGGTTCAATTCTCGGGCCGACTCTTTTCTCTGCATATATCAATGATGTCGCTCTTGCTTCTGGTGATTCTCTGATCCATCTCTACACAGACGACACCATTCTGTATACAGTGAAGGAAAAATGTATTTGAGCCCCTGCTGATTTGCACGTTTGCCCACTGACAAAGAAATGATCAGCCTATAATTTTAATGGTAGGTTAATTTGAACAGTGAGAGACAGAATAACAACAAAAAAATCCACAAAAACGCATATAAAAAATGTTATAAATTGATTTGCATTTTAATGAGGGAAATAAGTATTTGACCCCCTCTGCAAAACATTACTTAGTGCTTCGTGGCAAAACCCTTGTTGGCAATCACAGAGGTCAGACGTTTCTTGTAGTTGGCCACCAGGTTTGCACACATCTCAGGAGGGATTTTGTCCCACTCCTCTTTGCAGATCTTCTCCAAGTCATTAAGGTTTCGAGGCTGACGTTTGGCAACTCGAACCTTCAGCTCCCTCCACAGATTTTCTATGGGATTAAGGTCTGGAGACTGGCTAGGCCACTCCAGGACCTTAATGTGCTTCTTCTTGAGCCACTCCTTTGTTGCCTTGGCCATGTGTTTTGGGTCATTGTCATGCTGGAATACGCATCCACGACCCATTTTCAATGCCCTGGCTGAGGGAAGGAGGTTCTCACCCAAGATTTTACGGTACATGACCCCATCCATCGTCCCTTTCATGCGGTGAAGTTGTCCTGTCCCCTTAGTAGAAAAACACCCCCAAAGCATAATGTTTCCACCTCCATGTTTGATGGTGGGGATGGTGTTCTTGGGGTCATAGGCAGCATTCCTCCTCCTCCAAACACAGCGAGTTGAGTTGATGCCAAAGAGCTCCATTTTGGTCTCATCTGACCACAACACTTTCACCCAGTTGTCCTCCGAATCATTCAGATGTTCATTGGCAAACTTCAGACAGGCATGTATATGTGCTTTCTTGAGCAGGGGGACCTTGTTGGCGCTGCAGGATTTCAGAGTTTCACGGCGTAGTGTGTTACCAATTGTTTTCTTGGTGACTATGGTCCAAGCTGCCTAGAGATCATTGACAAGATCCTCCCGTGTAGTTCTGGGCTGATTCCTCACCGTTCTCATGATCATTACAACTCCACGAAGTGAGATCTTGCATGGAGCCCCAGGCTGAGATGAGATTGACAGTTCTTTTGTGTTTCTTCCATTTGTGAATAATCGCACCAACTGTTGTCACCTTCTCACCAAGCTGCTTGGCGATGGAGTTGTAGCCCATTCCAGCCTTGTGTAGGTCTACAATCTTGTCCCTGACATCTTTGGAGAGCTCTTTGGTCTTGGCCATGGTGGAGAGTTTGGAATCTGATTGATTGATTGCTTCTGTGGACAGGTGTCTTTTATACAGGTAACAAACTGAGATTAGGAGCACTCCCTTTAAGAGTGTGCTCCTAATCTCAGCTCGTTACCTGTATAAAAGACACCTGGGAGCCAGAAATCTTTCTAATTGAGAGGGGGTCAAATATTTATTTCCCTCATTAAAATGCAAATCATTTTATAACATTTTTGACATGCGTTTTTCTGGATTTTTTGTTGTTATTCTGTCTCTCACTGTTCAAATAAACCTACCATTAAAATTATAGACTGATCATATCTTTGTCAGTAGGCAAACGTACGAAATCAGCAGGGGATCAAATACTTTTTTCCCTCACTGTATATCTGGCCCTTCTTTGGACACTGAGTTAAAAAAAACTCAAAATGAGCTTCAATCCCATACAATACTCCTTCCGCGGCCTCCAACTGCTTTTAAATGCTAGTAAAATGAAATGCATGCTCTTCAACTGATTGCTGCCCGCACCCGCCCGACTAGCATCACTACTCTAGACGGTTCTGACTTGGAATACGTGGACAACTACAAATACCTAGGTGTCTGGTTAGACTGTAAACTCTCTTTCCAGACTCACATTAAGCATCTTCAGTCCAAAATGTAATCTAGTATCAGCTTCCTATTTCGCAACAAAGCCTCCTTCACTCATGCTGCCAAACATACCCTTGTAAAACTGACTATCCTACCGATCCTTGACTTCGGCGATGTCATTTACAAAATAGCCTCCAACACTCTACTCAGCAAATTGGATGTAGTCTATCACAGTGCCATCCGTTTTGTCACCAAAGCCCCATATACTACCCACAACTGTGACCTGTATGCTCTCATTGGCTGGCCCTCGCTACATATTTGTTGTCAAACCCACTGGCTCCAGGTCATCTATAAGTCTTTGCTAGGTAAAGCCCCGTCTTATTTCAGCTCACTGGTCACCATAGCAACACTCACCCGTAGCACACGCTCCAGCAGGTATATTTCACTGGTCATCCCCGAAGCTAAAATATGCTTTGGCCGCCTTTCCTTCCAGTTCTCTGCTGCTAATGACTGGAACGAATTGCAAAAATCACTAAAGCTGGAGACTTATATCTCCCTCACTAACTTTCTGCATCAGCTGAAAGAGCAGCGTACCGATCACTGCACCTGTACACAGCCCATCTGTAAATAGCCCACCCAACTACCTCATCCCCATATTGTTATTTATTTTTTTGCTCTTTTGCACCCAAGTATCTCTACTTGCACATCATCATCTGCACATCTATCACTCCAGTGTTAATGCTAAATTGTAATTATTTCACCTCTATGGCCTATTTATTCAAATCAAATCAAATGTATTTATAAAGCCCTTCTTACATCAGCTGATGTCACAAAGTGCTGTACAGAAACCCAGCCTAAAACCCCAAACAGCAAGCAATGCAGGTGTAGAAGCACGGTGGCTAGGAAAAACTCCCTAGAAAGGCCAAAACATGGGAAGAAATCTAGAGAGGAACCAGGCTATGAGGGGTGGCCAGTCCTCTTGTGGCTGTGCCAGGTGGAGATTATAACAGAACATGGCCAAGATGTTCAAATGTTCATAAATGACCAGCAGGGTCAAATAATAATAATCACAGTGGTTGTCGAGGGTGCAACAGGTCAGCACCTCAGGAGTAAATGTCAGTTGACTTTTCATAGCCGATCATTCAGAGTATCTCTACCGCTCCTGCTGTCTCTAGAGAGTTGAAAACAGCAGGTCTGGGACAGGTAGCACGTCCGGTGAAAAGGTCAGGGTTCCATAGCTGCATTCAGAACAGCTGAAACTAGAGCAGCAGCACGGCCAGGTGGACTGGGGATAGCAAGGAGTCATCAGGCCAGGTAGTCCTGAGGCATGTTCCTAGGGCTCAAGTCCTCCGAGAGAGAGAGAGAGAGAGAGAAAGAAAGAAAGAAAGAAAGAAAGAAAGAAAGAAAGAAAGAAAGAAAGAAAGAAAGAAAGAAAGAAAGAAAGAAAGAAAAAGAAAGAAAGAAAGAAAGAAAGAGAGAGTTAGAGAGAGCATACTTCAATTCACACAGGACACCGGATAAGACAGGAGAAATACTCCAGACATAACAGACTGACCCTAGCCCCCCGACACATAAACTACTGCAGCATAAGTACTGGAGGCTGAGACAGGAGGGGTCGGGAGACACTGTGATCCCACAAAGATCTCCGCCACAGCACAACCCAAGGGGGGGCGCCTACCAGGACAGGAAGATCACGTCGGTGACTCAACCCACTCAAGTGACGCACCCCTCATAGGGACGGCATGGAAGAACACCAGTAAGCCAGTGACTCAGCCCCTGTAATAGGGTTAGAGGCAGAGAATCCCATTGCCATACCTCCCTAATCTTATTACATTTGCACACTCTGTACATAGATTTTGTTATTGTGTTATTGACTGTATGTTTGTTTATCTCATGTGTAGCTCTGTGTTGTTGTTTTTGTCGCACTGCTTTGCTTTATCTTGGCCAGGTCACAGTTGTAAATGAGAACTTGTTCTCAACTGGCCTACCTGGTTAAATAAAAGGTGAAATAAAAATTTTCTAAATGTCCAATGGATCACTGTGTATCAGTGTGTCCATATTGCAGAGGCTAGTGCTCTATCACTGTGTATCAGTGTGTCCATATTGTAGAGGCTAGTGCTCTATCACTGTGTATCAGTGTGTCCATATGGCAGAGGCTAGTGCTCTATCACTGTGTATCAGTGTGTCCATATTGCAGAGGCTAGTGCTCTTGCCATAGTTTAATTTTATCTTTTAGATTTTTATCATTTTACCTCCGATTTTTTGAAACAAAAACATTATTATTGAAATTAAACTGTTCCACCGAAAACTGGCACGGAGATCGGTAAAAATGGTAGGACAAATTGTAAGCTTCCCCATACTTGAAACGTATAAGCTGCCTATGGTTTTTACTATTACACCCATTTAAAAAATGTGTGCAAGCGCGTGCACAAATAGGTCCTGTGAAAAAATGGGCCCACCTATGGAAATCAAGTGCCTGTCCAACTGATTCGTTCTGGCGCCTGGTCTGTTGGGTTCAGACCAGTTTTTGCGGTAGCTGGTGGGAGTTGGACAAAAAGCCAGCTGGTGTGGGCGGGTAAGGCTTGAGCTGCGGGAGCGGGATCAATAAATCAGTCCCGCTCAGACCTCTACACTGAGGCGTTTCTGTCAAGGTTTGTTTTTAGCCCGACAGAGGAAGTAACCTGATATCTCTGCTCTCTCAATGTCGCTGGGGCTGAAATGGATCAGCCTGCGTTTACAGTACATTGTATTGCTCAGAGTCTCAGTTGAAGTAGTAACCTGCTAGCAAGCCGTGCTTGGTGATTAGGCATACTATTGCTAAGGTTTATACTGGCAAAAAAGAAAGGTTGTGTGTTTGTTGGGTTCACTTGCAGAGATTGTCACAGAGCCAACTCCAGACTTCACCATCCATGCTGTCTGTATAAAGAGGAGAACTGCAACTTGTCTTCATACAATAGGAGTTGCTCTCTCTCTCTCTCCCTCTCCCCCTCTCTCTCTCTCTCTCTCTCTCTCTCTCTCTCTCTCTCTCTCTCTCTCTCTCTCTCTCTCTCTCTCTCTCTCTCTCTCTCTCTCTCTCTCTCTCACACACACACACACATCCATGCAGTCTCATGAGAGCAGTCAGAGCAGGAAAAGTGTCATAGGGTAGCAGCTGCACATCTATTTTCATCTCTCTCTCTCGCCTTCAGTTTTTCTTTTTTTAGGCCTTACAACCCACTAAGGTCGATGTCCGAGGAAATCCAATTAGCATAATACAAAAATCCCCATGAAAATCTGTCAGTTTAAGCAAGAGATATTTGGGGTATTTTGCATTGGGAGCATCTCTCGAACACATCCCGAAAATCGGTCCTCTCAAGAAATTGTATGTAGCATCCGAACGGTTTGGCCTAAAAACTATTATGACCCCTCTATGGAAAGATGAGACTCTCATGAACATGGTGTTGTTCTCCATTTTGCTCTACGACTGAAGTCGATACAGCCAATCTGCCAACTTCTGCCTGTAGCGTCCAATCAGTTTGGGTTATACACTAATATGACCCCTCTGTACATGTCGTCGGTTGTTTGCTCTAGGAAGCCCACAGGCCTCAAAAGACTCGTCTGAAGGTCCCCCGTGATCAGTCGAAAAAGTTAATGGACGTACAGTGCATTCAGAAAGTATTCAGACCCCTTAACTTTTTCCACATTTTGTTACGTTACAGCCTTATTCTAAAATTGATTAAATTACATGTTTTCCTCATCCATCTACACACAATACCCCATAACGACAAAACAAAAACAGGTTTTTAGAGATTTTAGCCAATTTATAAAATTTAAAAAACGAAATACCTTATTTACAGAAGTATTCAGACCCTTTGCTATGAGACTCGAAATATAACTCAGGTGCATCCTGTTTCCATTGATCATCTATGAGATATTTCTACAACTTGATTGGAGTCCAACTGTTGTAAAGTCAATTGATTGGATATGATTTGGAAGGCCCACACCTGTCGATATAAGGTCCCACAGTTGACAGTGTTTGACAGAGCAAAAACCATGCTATGAGGTCAAAGGAATTGTCCTTAGAGCTCCGAGACAGGATTGTGCCGAGGCACAGATCTAGGGAAGGGTACCACAATATTTCTTCAGCATTGAAGGTCCCCAAGAACACAGTGGCTTCCATCGTTATTAAATGGAAGAAGTTTGGAACCATCAAGACTCTTTCTAGGGCTGGCCACCTGGCCAAACTGAGCAATCAGGGGGGAGAAGGGCCTTGGTCAGAAAGGTGACTCTGACAGAGATCCAGAGATCCTCTGTGGAGATGAGAGAACCTTCCAGAAGGACAACCATCTCTGCAGCACTGCACCAATCAGGACTTTATGGTAGAGTGGCCAGGTGGTAGCCACTCCTCAGTAAAAGGTACATGACAGCCCACTTGGAGTTTGCCAAAAGGCACCTAAATGACTCTCAGACCAAGAGAAACAAGATTATCTGGTCTGATGAAACCAACATTAAACTCTTTGGCCTGACTGCCAAGTGTCACGTCTGGAGGAAACCTGGCACAATTTCTACAGTGAAGCATGGTGGTGGCAGCATCGTGCTGTGGGGATGTTTTTCAGCGGCAGGGACTGGGAGACAGGATTGAGGGAAAGATGAACGGACCAAAGTACAGAGTGATCCTTCATGAAAACCTTGTCCAGAGCGCTCAGGACCGCAGACTGGAGTGAAGATTCACCTTCCAACAGGACAACGACCCTAAGCACACAGCCAAGACAACACAGGAGTAGCTTTGGGACAAGTTTATGAATGCACTTGAGTGGCCCAGCCAGAGCTTGAACCGGACTTGAACCCAATCGAACATCTGGAGAAACCTGAAAATAGCTGTGCAGTGATGCTCCCCATCCAACCTGACAGAGCTTGAGAGGATCTGCAGAGAAGAATTGGAGAAACTCCCCAAATACAGGTGTGCCAACCTTGTAGTGTCATACCCAAGAAGACAGGAGGCTGTAATCGCTGCCAAAGGTGCTTCAACAAAGGACTGAGTAACGGGTCTGAATACTTACATACATACATACATGTAATATATATATATAATTTCTAAAAACCTGTTTATGCTTTGTCATTATGGGGTATTGTGTGTAGATTGATGAGGGGGGAAAAAAACATTTTAATATGTTTTAGAATAAGGCTGTGACGTAACGAAATGTGAAAAAAAGTCAAGGGGTCTGAATACTTTCCGAATGCACTGTATGGAGACTGTTTAGTGCCAACAATATGGGGTTAAATACATCTCAAATATAGGACAGACACTTCAGAACAAACTTCTTTTAGATTTTGTTTTGGGGTGGGCTATCTGTTGTTCCATGTAGTGAGTATGTTATTCAATGCTTTTGTATGGGCTAGTAGCAGTAAGGCCAAATACAATGTCATACTTCAAGGGGTCTTAAAATTCAAAATAAAATAGCAAAATGATTCTTGGTATGACCTTAAAACAATTCCATATAGCTTAGTAGAACCCTCCCCTGGCTTAGATAGGGCTTAGACTCTTATTTCATCTTTTTTTGGTAGGACTGTGTGTGTGTGCTGCCCTCTACTGGGCACTCGTGGTTTGACAGCCCAATTACAGTCCCTACCTCTTTTGCACAGACAATTAGACTCCTAGTCAGAGGTCAGATAACCACATCAGTAATGATAGAACCACTACTTTATTTTGATTACTATCCATGATCAACATATTAGTTATACAGTCACTACAACACTTTTGTTACTAATACCATAAGATTATTTGACTTTAGGACCATTGCGTGTCTGTACGTGCGTGTTTGTGTGCCTGTGTGTTTGTACATGGTATATGTGTGTGTTTGTGTATGGCGTGTGCGCGTATAAATTAGGTTAGTTGGCTGTGGGGTTGTTTATGACGCCGCTCTGCTGTTGAAGCTGTGTATTTGTGGTAGGGGTCCGAATGCTTGTGCCGCTTCAACGTCAGCGTGCTCACCAGGATCGCCACGACGATGAAGGCAAACATTCCGATCATCACTGTCAGGTACCAAACGACGTTCCTGAAGTTCTCCTCTGCCAGAGTGTTGTCCAGAGCCTGTTCTGCCATTGAGGAGTTCCGGCTCCAGTTGTCAAGGTAACGGCCTAGGGCATGGGTCAGAGAGTCCTCCAGGTGGAGGGTTGTGTTTGACCAATTAGGCAGCATGATCACCTGGTAGGCGGGGTAAGCATAGATCGAATGGGATCAATTGCAGAAGAGACATTGTACTGTCTTTCTATGATCTGTGCGTTGAATCTTCATGTAAGAACAAAAACAAGCACATACACAGACAACACATTATATACCGAATCAGACAAACGGTGAAGCTTCATACGTCCAGCTGTGACTTTAAAAAAGAAATCTGACCTGTTCAGGGTTTCCAGTATCAGTCTAGGTAGGCTGAAGAGAGGTTCCATTCACAGGCGTTGAGATAGAGGCAGGGTCCTGGAGAGGGGAAGTACCATGAGAAAGAGACAAATATCCTACCACACAACCAACCAACTAACCAGTCAACCTCAGCCTAGGACAGAGCCAGTTACAAAAATAAACAATACTCATATTTTATGTACAGTGTTTGCCTGTGTGTGTGTGTGTGTGTGTGTGTGTGTGTGTGTGTATGCGTGTTTCTGATGACCTTGAGAAACAGCTGAAATGGAAAGGGGAGTAGTGTTGAGGGTCACTCTCACCCTGCCACACACACACTGTAGCCTACGTTTTCATTTTTAACAGCAGCACTGCTATCAATTGTGGAATGTGTTCTAATTCTTGAGAAGTCCACATGGGGGCAGGCAGTACCACGATACAAAGTATCAAGTTCCATGCACTCAAAGAGGATCTCAAAAAAGAGATCCAATCTCATCCCTGAGCAATAGGACACAACAAACATGTCAGCATTCAAGACAATAGTGTAAATTAAGTGTAATAATCTTTGCAAAAGTGTTTAGATATAATTTGACGTTAGTGGTGGAGCTCTTCTTTAGTATACTCCACTGTCTTGCCCTCTGCCAATTATTGTCTGTAGTACTGACATTGTTCCCGCTTGTGAAATTCCATAGCAGTACCCACATTTGCCACTAGATAACAGAGAACTTATCCTGGTGTAATGACACCACATGTTCCTCAGGGGTTAATTGGGAATTCGGAGGTGAGGCAGCCCTATTTGGAGGGGTTAGGGTTTAGTGAAACAAAATATTTTAGGTTTGGTTGATCAAGGATGCCAGGCTTTGGAAGCTTCCGCAATGAGCCATCTGTAATCAATGTCTCGTTGCGGGACAAAGCAAGTGTTAGGATTGAACATGAAGCTAGGGTTATGGCTAGGGTTGAACTGGTGTGTGGACATGAAGTTAGGGTAAGGATTAGGGTTAAGGTTATGGCCAGGGTTAGGGTTGGACGGGGTGTGGACATTAAGCTAGGGTTAGGGTTATGGCTAGGGTTTGGGTTGAACGGGGGTGTGTACATTAAGCTAGGTTTAGGGTTATGACGAGGGTTTGGGTTGAACGGGGGTGTGAACATTAAGCTTGGTTTAGGGTTATGCCTAGGGTTTGGGTTGAATGGGGGTGTGGACATTAAGTGTTCAAAGAGGAGTAGGATAGAAAGTAGGATACAATTCCTAACCCTAACCCTAACATATTGGATGTCTATTTGCCATATATTTTTCAACTGTGCTGTGATGCTTCACAAAAGTTCTGAACCCTTATATGCTCATAGCTTCTACAGATTGTAAATTAAAGATAAAGATTTTTGCTGAAAGTATTATTATATTATTGATCGATTGACTATGACTTTTCAAATCACCCACTATTACTATCTGCGTTAGCGCCAGGTAAATTGACTTTTCTCTAGGCTCAGATTAAAGATATGACAGATAGGAGAGGCTATAGTCAGCTACCATCCTCAGTAGTTTTCCATCTAAGTTATCAATGCCAGGAGGTTTGTCATTATTGATTGATAACAATACTTATGGAAGAGTTAGCACTCTCTCACCATGTACCACCACCACTATCTTCAATGTTCAAATGAAATACGCATGTATATCTACAGATTTGCTAATGTTCAGTACAATAAATGCATTCACATTGCGTTCTATTCTCTGTGCTTTCTTATCAAAGGGTCTGGTGTCTAATATCGGTGTGTCCAACAAAACAATAATCTGCAGTGGTACACCTCTCTTTCTCAGGTCAACATTCATCCAGATTATGTTTGCAGCTAATCCTTTCATTTTTAGAGTGCCATCTCCTCAGTAGAAATAAAACACTAAAAATGTAGTGATAAAGTGTGTTGTTTATCAGTCATTCAGGAATCAACCATGAATACTAGCGGCATTTTATAACGTTGTTTCTAAGTAAGATACTGTTATGTATTTGTTTTGCGAAGAAACCACCAACCAAACGTCAATTTATTGAAAGGAGGGCATGTTGCAACATGTAACAGGCAGATTGGAGACAGGAGGTGTTACTGGAAACTAACACTGTGTCGGTGGGGGAATATAGAGGCATAATAACACCCAGACAAGACTGGAAGGTTATTCAATGTCTCGCCGCAGGATGACTGAAGGGACATATTAAAACATAACACGCACAGGCAGGGTCAGAGGTTGACCGGAATAACAATGAGCTGGAGGAAGGACTACTTTATGAGAACAGCATCACAGGAAACAATGTGTCATGGACCTCCTGTTAGAGACTCATGTTACATAATCAGACATAGAAATGGATGCAAAGACCCATGTACACAAACACGCATAATTAACAACTTGGGTGCCATAGTGATTAAACATATGATTCAGATTCTACATAAATGGGTAAATAGTACCTTCTCTTAAATCAGTTGTTTCAGTAAATTTGTTATCCTTTTTAAATGTGCATCGTGCGTGCGTGCGTGCGTGCGTGTGTGTGTGTGTGGCCAAATGTGCTTGCGGTCAAACATGTGTAAGTCTGTGGTTTGTGTGAAGTCATGCCTGGATTATGATATTATTATGATAACATAAACAGTAAACAGCTTTGAGGGTTGAATAGTGGGTGAGTGTCTGTGAGAGTCAGAGGTCACGGTTATACTGTACAATCCCACCTGGAATTATGCATGTCTTGTATCTGTGCATATACAGTACCAGTCAAAAGGATGGACACACCTACTCATTCAAGGGTTTTTCTTTATTTTTACTATTTTCTACATTGTAAAATATTAGTGAAGACATCAAAACTATGAAATAACACATATGGAATCATGTAGTAACCAAAAAAGTGTTAAACAAATCAAAATATATGTTATATTTTAGTTTCTTCAAAGTAGCCACCCTTTGCCTTGATGACAGCTTTGCACATTCTTGGCATTCTCTCAACCAGCTTCATGAGGTGGTCACCTGGAATGCATTTCAATTAACAGGTGTGCCTTGCTAAAAGTTAATCTGTGGAAGTTATTTCCTTCTTAATGTGTTTGAACCAATCAGTTGTGTTGTGACAAGGTAGGGGTGGTATACAGAAGATAGCCCTATTTGGTAAAAGACCAAGTCCATATTATGGCAAGAATAGCTCAAATAAGCAAAGAGAAATGACAGTCCATGAAGGTCAGTCAATCCGGAAAATGTCAAGAACTTTCAAAGTTTCTTCAAGTGCAGTCGTAAAAACTATCAAGCTCTATGATGAAACTGTCTCTCATTAGGAGCACCACAGGAAAGGAATACCCAAAGTTACCTCTGCTGCAAAGGATAAGTTCATTAGAGTTAACCTGTTGGGGCTAGGGGGCAGTATTTGCACGGCCGGATAAAAAACGTACCCAATTTAATCTGGTTACTACTCCTGCCCAGTAACTAGAATATGCATATAATTGTTTGATTTGGATGGAAAACACCCTAAAGTTTCTAAAACTGTTTGAATGGTGTCTGTGAGTATAACAGAACTCATTTGGCAGGCCAAAACCTGAGAAGATTCCAAACAGGAAGCGCTCTCTCTGACCATTTCATGGCCTTCTTGATCATCTCTAACCAAAACAGGGGATCTCTGGCATAACGTGACATTTTCTAACGCTCCCATAGGCTCTCAGAAGGCGCCAGAATGATGAATGGTGGCTTTGCAGGCCCTGGCTGAAAAACATTAGCGCATTTGGTAAGTGGTCGATCTGAGGACAATGAGACTGGAGGCGCGTGCACGAGCCGACACCATGTTTACTTTCTCTCTCTTTGAACGAAAACTACGACTCCCGGTCGGAATATTATCGCTTTTTTACGAGAAAAATAGCATAAAAATGTATTTTAAACAGCGGTTGACATGCTTCGAAGTACGGTAATGGAATATTTAGATTTTTTTTGTCACGAAACGCGTCGGGCGCGTGACCCTTATTTACCCTTCGGATAGTGTCTTGAACGCACGAACAAAACGCCGCCATTTGGATATAACTATGGATTATTTGGGACCAAACAAACATTTGTTATTGAAGTAGAAGTCCTGGGAGTGCATTCCGACGAAGAACAGCAAAGGTAATCAAATTTTTCTTATAGTAAATCTGACTTTGGTGAGGGCTAAACTTGGTGGGTGTCTAAATAGCTAGCCCTGTGATGCCGGGCTATCTACTTAGAATATTGCAAAATGTGCTTTCACCGAAAAGCTATTTTAAAATCGGACATAGCGAGTGCATATAGGAGTTCTGTATCTATAATTCTTAAAATAATTGTTATGTTTTTTGTGAACGTTTATCGTGAGTAATTTAGTAAATTCCCCGGAAGTGTTCGGTGGGAATGCTAGTCACATGCTCGTCACATGCTAATGTAAAAAGCTGGTTTTTGATATAAATATGAACTTGATTGAACAAAACATGCATGTATTGTATAACATAATGTCCTAGGTGTGTCATCTGATGAAGATCATCAAAGGTTAGTGCTGCATTTAGCTGTGGTTCGGGTTTATGTGACATTATATGCTAACTTGAAAAATGGGTGTCTGATTATTTCTGGCTGGGTACTCTGCTGACATAATCTAATGTTTTGCTTTCGCCCATAGAGGTTAACTGCACCTAAGATTGCAGTCCAAATAAATGTTTCACAGAGTTCAAGTAACAGACACATCTCAACATCAACTGTTCAGAGGAGACGGCATGAATCAGGTCTTCATGGTCGAATTGCTGCAAACAAACCACTACTAAAGGACATCAATGAGAAGAAGAGATTTGCTTGGGCCAAGAAACACAAGCAATGGACATTAGACTGGTGGAAATCTGTCCTTTGGTCTGGTAAATCCACATTTGAGATTTTTGGTTCCAACCGTCGTGTTTTTGTGAGATGCGGAGTAGGTGAACAGATGATCTCCACATGTGTGGTTCCCACCGTGAAGTATGGAGGAGGACTGTGATGGTGTGGGGCTGCTTTGCTGGTGACACTGTCTGTGATTTATTTAGAATTCAAGGCACACTTAACCAGCATTCTGCAGCGATACATCCTATCTGGTTTGCTCTTAGCGGGACTATCATTTGTTTTTCAACAGGACAATGACCCAAAACACTGTGTAATATAATAGATGGTGCTGGAGAGGATGGCTGCTGTTTTATTGGCTGTTAACCAACCGTGCTATTTTGTTTGTTATCCTCTTACATCTAGACGTTCCGCTAGCGGAACACCGCTCCAATATCCAATGATAGGGCGTGGCGCGAATTACAAACTCCTTGAAAATCCCAAAACTTCAATTTTTCAAACATATGAATATTTTACACCATTTTAATTCACATTGTTTGTAACTTATTTTGTACATGATGTTGCTGCAACCATCTCTTGTGGCAGAAAATAGCTTCTGGACATCAGAACAGCGATTACACACCATGAATTGGACAAATAATTTTTCTATAATGAGTCAGACGGGAAGGATATACTCCAAACACCCGAACAGGCCCTCATCACCATCATTCGCTGAGAAAGAAACTGAGATTTCGCGGAAAGAGATCGTGGTGCCTTGTGAAGATCAGGCGACGAGTGTCTAATCTGCCTTTCCCATCCGTACTGTTAGCCAATGTTCAATCGCTGGAAAATAAATGGGACGAACTGAAAGCACGTATATCCTACCAACAGGACATTAGAACTGTAATATCTTATGTTTCACCGAGTCGTGGCTGAACAACGACATTAATAGTACACAGCTAGCAGGTAATACACTCTATTGGCAGGATAGAACAGCAGCCATTGGTAAGACACGGGGCGAGGGCCTATGTATATTTGTAAACAACAGCTGGTGCACAATATCTAAGGAAGTCTCAAGGTTTTGCTCGCCTGGGGTAGAGTATCTCATGATAAGCTGTAGACCACACTATCTACCTAGAGAGTTTACATCTGTATTTTTCGTAGCTGTCTACATACCACCAAAGATCGATGCGTGCACTAAAACCGCACTCAATGAGCTGTATACTGCCATAAGCAAACTGGAAAATGCTCATCCAGAGGCGGCACTCCTAGTGGCCGGTAACTTTACTGCAGGGAAACTTAAATCAGTTTTATCTCATTTCTATCAGCATGTTAAATGTGCATCCAGAGGGAAAAAACTAAACCACCTTTACTCCACACACAGAGACCCGCACAAATCTGACCATAATTCCATCCTCCTGATTCCTGCTTACAAGCAAAAATGTTAATAGGAAAGACCAGTGACTCGGTCAATAAAAAAGTGGTCAGACGAAGCAGATACAAAACTACAGGACTGTTTGGCTACAACAAACTGGGGAACGGCACCTCCGTACCTTCAGGCTCTGATCAGGCCCTACACCCAACAAGGGCACTGCGTTCATCCACCTCTGGCCTGCTGCCCCCCCCCTACCGCTGCGGAAGCACAGTTCCCGCTCAGCCCAGTCAAAACTGTTCGCTGCTCTGGCACTCCAATGGTGGAACAAACTCCCTCACGACGCCAGGACAGCGGAGTCAATCACCACCTTCCGGAGACAACTGAAACCCCACCTCTTTAAGGAATACCTGGGATAAGATATAGTAATCCTTCTAACCCCCCCCCAAAAAAAGATATAGATGTACTATTGTAAAGTGGTTGTTCCACTGGATATCATAAGGTGAATGCACCAATTTGTAATGCACCAATTTAGCAGACGCTCTGGATAAGAGCGTCTGCTAAATGACGTAAATGTAAATGTAAATGAATATGTTCCTGGATTCTTCCGATAGCATTGAGGAGTGCAAAACATCCGTCATTGGCTTCATCAATAAGTGAATCAATGACATTGTCCCCACAGTGACTGTACATACATACCCCAACCAGAAGCCATGGATTAAGGGCAACATTCGCACTGAGCTAAAGGGTAGAGCTGCCGCTTTCAAGGAGCGGGACTCTAACACGGAAGCTTATAAGAAATCCCTCTATGCCCTCAGACGAACCATCAAACAGGCAAAGCTTCAATACAGGACTAAGATCGAATCGTACTACACCGGCTCTGACCCTTCTTGGAAGTGGCAGGGCTTGCAAACTATTTACACTCTACAAAGGGAAGCACAGCCGAGAGCTGCCTAGTGACACGAGCCTACCAGACGACCTAAATAACTTCGAAGCTCGCTTCGAGGCAAGTAACACTGAAACATGCAAGAGAGCATCAGCTGTTCTGGACGAATGTGTGATCACGCTCTCCGCAGCTGATGTGAGTAAGGCTGTAGGGCCAGACGGATTACCAGGACGTGTACCCCAAGCATGTGCTGACCAACTTGCAAGTGTCTTCGCTGACATTTTCAACCAACATGTTTCAAGCCTACCACCATAGTCCCTGTGCCCAAGAACACTAAGGTAACCTGCCTAAATTACTTATGACCCATAGCGCTCATGTCTGTAGCCATGAAATGCTTTGAAAGGTTGGTCATGGCTCACATCAACACCGTTATCCCAGAAACCCTAGACCCACTCCAATTTGCATGCTGCCAAAACAGATCCACAGATGATGCAATCTCTATTGCAATCCACACTGCCCTTTCACACCTGGACAAAAGGAACACTTATGTGAGAATGCTATTCATTGACAATAGCTCAGCGTTCAACACCATAGTGCCCTCAAAGCTCATCACTAAGCAAAGGACCCTGGGACTAAACACCTCCCTCTACAACTGGATCCTGGACTTCCGGACAGGCCACCCCCAGGTGGTAAGGGTAGGTAACAACACATCCACTATGCTGATCCTCAACACGGGAGCCCCTCAGGGGTGCGTGCTCAGTCTCGTCCTGTACTCCCTGTTCCCTCATGACTGCGCGGCCAGGCATGACTCCAACACCATCATTAAGTTTGCCGATGACACAACAGTGGTAGGCCTGATCACCGACAACGATAAGACAGCCTATAGAGAGGCGGTCAGAGACCTGACCGTGTGGTGCAAGGACAATAACCTCTCCCTCAACGTGATCAAGACAAAGGAGATTATTGTGGACTACAAGCAAAGAAGACCGAGCATGCCCCCATTCTCATCGACGGGGCTGTAGTGGAGCAGGTTGAGAGCTTCAAGTTCGTTGGCGTCCACATTGCCAACAAACTAACATGGTCCAAGCACACGAAGACAGTCGTGAAGAGGGCACGACAAAACCTATTCCCTCTCAGAAGACTGAAAAGATTTGGCATGGGTCCTCAGATCCTCAAAAGGTTTTACAGCTGCACCATCGAGAGCATCCTGACATGGTGCATCACTGCCTGGTATGGCAACTGTCTGGACTCCGACTGCAACACACTACAGACGGTAGTGCGTACGGCCCAGTACATCACCGGGGCCAAGCTTCCTGCCATCCAGGACCTTTATACTAGGCGGTGTCAGAGGAAGGCCCTAAAAAATGTCACAGACTCCGGCCACCCTAGTTATAGACTGTTCTCTCTGCTTCCTTACGGCAAGCGATACCGGAGCGCCACGTCTCGGACCAAGAGGCTTCTAAACAGCTTCTACCCCAAGCCATAAGACTCCTGAACATCTAATCAAATGGCTACCCAGACTATTTGCATTGCCCCCCCCTCTACGCTGCTGCTACTCACTGTTATTATCTATGCATAGTCACTTTATTAACTCTACCTATATGTACCCGTTCCCTCAATTACCTCGATGCCAGTGCCCCCGCACATTGACTCTGTACCGGTACCCCCTGTATATAGCCCCGCTACTGTTATTTGACTGCTGCTCTTTAATTATTTGTTATTCTTATCTCTTACTTTTTTAAGGTATTTTATTAAAACTGCATTGTTGGTCAAGGGCTTGTAAGTAAGCATTTCACTGTAAGGTCTACACCTGTTATATTCAGCGCATGTGACAAATATAATTTGATTTGATTTTGACTTGTAAGGGCTATTTGACCAATAGGGAGAGTGATGTTGCTGCATCAGATGACATGGCCTCAACAATCACCTGACCTCAACCCAATTGATATGGTTTAGGATGAGTTGGACCGAAGAGTGAAGGAAAAGCAGCCAACAAGTGCTCAGCATATGTGGGAACTCCTTCAAGACTGTTGGAAAAGCATTCCTCACAAAGCCGGTTGAGAGAATGCCAAGAACGTGCAAACTGTCAGGCAAAGCGTGGCTACTTTGAAGAATCTCAAATATAAAATGTATTTTGATTTGTTTAACACTTTTTTGGTTACTACATGATTCCATGTGTTATTTCACTGTTTGGTGTTTTCACTATTATTCTGCAATGTAGAAAATAGTAAAAATTAAGAAAAACCCTTGAATGAGTAAGTGTGTCCAAACTTTTGACTGGTACTATATATATACATATACTGCTCAAAAAAATAAAGGGAACACTTAAACAACACATCCTAGATTTTTTCTTTACATAGTTGAATGTGCTGACAACAAAATCACACAAAAATAATCAATGGAAATCCAATTTATCAACCCATGGAGGTCTGGATTTGGAGTCACACTCAAAATTAAAGTGGAAAACTACACTACAGGCTGATCCAACTTTGATGTAATGTCCTTAAAACAAGTCAAAATGAGGCTCAGTAGTGTGTGTGGCCTCCACGTGCCTGTATGACCTCCCTACAACGCCTGGGCATGCTCCTGATGAGGTGGCGGATGGTCTCCTGAGGGATCTCCTCCCAGACCTGGACTAAAGCATCCACCAACTCCTGGACAGTCTGTGGTGCAACGTGGCGTTGGTGGATGGAGCGAGACATGATGTCCCAGATGTGCTCAATTGGATTCAGGTCTGGGGAACGGGCGGGCCAGTCCATAGCATCAATGCCTTCCTCTTGCAGGAACTGCTGACACACTCCAGCCACATGAGGTCTAGCATTGTCTTGCATTAGGAGGAACCCAGGGCCAACCGCACCAGCATATGGTCTCACAAGGGATCTGAGGATCTCATCTCGGTACCTAATGGCAGTCAGGCTACCTCTGGCGAGCACATGGAGGGCTGTGCGGCCCCCCAAAGAAATTCCACCCTACACCATGACTGACCCACCGCTAAACCGGTCATGCTGGAGGATGTTGCAGGCAGCAGAACGTTCTCCACAGCGTCTGTCACGTCTGTCACATGTGCTCAGTGTGAACCTGCTTTCATCTGTGAAGAGCACAGGGCGCCAGTGGCGAATTTGCCAATCTTGGTGTTCTCTGGCAAATGCCAAACGTCCTGCACGGTGTTGGGCTGTAAGCACAACCCCCACCTGTGGACGTCCGGCCCTCATACCACCCTCATGGAGTCTGTTTCTGACCGTTTGAGCAGACACATGCACATTTGTGGCCTGCTGGAGGTCATTTTGCAGGGCTCTGGCAGTGCTTCTCCTGCTCCTCCTTGCACAAAGGCGGAGGTAGCGGTCCTGCTGCTGGGTTGTTGCCCTCCTACGGCCTCCTCCACGTCTCCTGATGTACTGGCCTGTCTCCTGGTAGCGCCTCCATGCTCTGGACACTACGATGACAGACACAGCAAACCTTCTTGCCACAGCTCGCATTGATGTGCCATCCTGGAGGAGCTGCACTACCTGAGCCACTTGTGTGGGTTGTAGACTCCGTCTCATGCTACCACTAGAGTGAAAGCACCGCCAGCATTCAAAAGTGACCAAAACATCAGCCAGGAAGCATAGGAACTGAGAAGTGGTCTGTGGTCTCCACCTGCAGAACCACTCCTTTATTGGGGGTGTCTTGCTTATTGCCTATAATTTCCACCTGTTGTCTATTCCATTTGCACAACAGCATGTGAAATTTATTGTCAATCAGTGTTGCTTCCTAAGTGGACAGTTTGATTTCACAGAAGTGTGATTGACTTGGAGTTACATGGTGTTGTTTAAGTGTTCCCTTTATTTTTTGGAGCAGTATATATAGTGGTAAACCATGGGGTGTTGGGTTGAGCGTATCCAATCATTTGAATTTACCACAGGTGGACTCCAATCAAGTTGTAGAAACATCTCAAGGATGATCAATGGAGCTAAATTTCAAGTCTCATAGCAAAGGGTCGAAATACTTATGTAAGTAAGGTATTTCTCTTTTTTAGGTTTAATACATTTGCAAAGATTTCTAAAAACCTGTTTTCGCTTTGTCATTATTGGGTATTGTGTGTAGATTGATGAGGAAAAACATGAATTGAATACATTTTAGAATAAGGGGTCTGAAGACTTTCCGAATGCACTGTAGATACATTGGTTGTAAAGATGGGGAGAGGTCTGCCAGTAAAAAAGAAATGCTCTGCTTTTTTGACACCACACTTCACAAAGCAAATCCTGCAGGCTCTGTTTTTATATTATCTTCATTATTGTCAAGTCATATGGTCAAGTGCAGCAAAGAAAGACCTAGTTGAGCTGCAGCTGTCCCAGAACAGAGATTCACGTCTTGCTCTTCATTGTAATCAGAGGGCTAGTATTAATACTATGTATGCTAGTCTCTCTTGGCTAAGAGTTGTGGAAAGACTGACTATGTCACTTCTTATTTATATAAGAAACAATGTGTTGGAAATTCCAAATTGTTTGCATTGTCAAATTACAAACAGCGCTGGCCCACACACACCAAACATGTCACCAGGGGTCTTTTCACAGTCCCCAGATCCAGAACAAATTCAAGGAAAAGTACAGTATTATACAGAGCCATGAGTGCATGGAACTCCCTTCCATCTTACATAGCGCAAGTGAACAGCAAACCTGGTTTCAAAAAACAAAGCAACATCTCACGGCACCACGCCTCTCCCCCATGTGACCTACTTGTTGTTGTAATGTGTGCGCTGGGAGTCGGGAAGCAAGTTCAGGGAGTGAATCATTTAATAGAAAGACAATACCAACCAAGAAACACGAACAACGCACAGACCAGAAACAGAAACAAGGACACCGTGGGAAGGAACCAAAGGGAATGACATATATAGGGCAGGTAATCAAGGATATGTGGGAACTCCTTCAATACCGTTGGATAAGCATTCCTCATGAAGCCGGTTGAGAGAATGCCAAGAATGTGCAAACTGTCAAAGGGTGGCTACTTTGAAAAATATAAAATATATTTCATTTTGTTTAACCCTTTTTGGTTACTACATGATTCCATGTGTGTTATTTCATAGTTTTGATGTCTTGACTATTATTCTATAATGTAGAAAATAGTAAAAATAAAGAAAATCCCTTGAATGAGTAGGTGTGCCAAATTTTTGTCTGGTAGTGTATGTTAGTGGGTGTGTGTGTTCTCCTTTCTCTGTCCCGTGACTACCTATTTCACAACATCACTGAACCATCCCGTACACATCACCGCCACCAATTATGTTGCGCATAAAGGAGAAACTATGTACATTGCTAACACGTCATTGACTGTGGAATGTTAAACCAAACAATACATTGAGAGGAAAATTACTAGCTAAGTGAGCTGAGCTTATGATAAGCCTCATTGACTGTCCACTGATTCCCATGTCCCTAAATAGCCTGCTCATCCGAAACTGTGATTCCAAAGTGAGGTAAATATTTAATTTTGCCATTGAGGTCTTTTTTCTGTGGATTAATTCTGTAATCTTCTGAATTCCAGACACGCCGCCCATAGTTTGGTCAGGAGTGTATGGTATGAGTGGAATGTGTCGGGCCTGTGTTTGCGGTATGTTACACAGCATTAGTTAATGCTCAGACCACATTCCCACCATGTTTGATTCCGGACCGTCACCCCCATGAGCGGGAATATCTTGGAATTAAGTGTTTACGTTCACAAACCATTGGTCAATGACTCACTCACTTGATTGTACAGAGTACTGCATATAAAATAAATTAAAACATTCAGTTGATTGTTATCATTTGTGTTGAATATGTATGATAACCTTTCACACACACACACACACACACACACACACACACACACACAAACAAAGTGATGTGAGAATGCTGGCGTGATGGTTCCAGTGAATTTCCTTCTCTGTGGGGAGTGGACTCTGATGGTCTCTGATGCAAACACACACACTCCCACATGTGATGTGAGGATGCTGGTGTGATGTTCCCAGTGAATTTCCCTCTCAGCTTGGTGGAGAGTGGGCTCTGATGGGCTCTGGGGTTGAAAACGTTTCCTTCACCTCCCCTTTCTGCAGGTATTGTAAATACAGGTGAATTTACACCTTAATGAATATTACACCTTAGTGAATATCTAGTAAGAACCTGTCGTGCATCATGTTCTAATAGCTGCACAACCTCAGATATCACACAAGATATTTAGACTAGTTCAAGCAAGCTTTCTTATCCCTGTCTGGCCCAACAGGGATGCTGGATCATGTTGATTCCAATGCTTCCCACAGTTATGTCAAGTTGGCTGGATGTCATTTAGGTAGTGGACCATTCTTGATACACACGGGAAACTTTTGAGAGTGAAAAACCCAGCAGGGTTGCAGTTCTTGACACAAACCAGTGTGCTTGGCACCTACTACCATACCCCGTTTTAAGGCACTTACATTGTTTGTATTGCCCACTCACCCTCTGAGTGGCATACATACAGTCATGGCCAAAAGTTTTGAGAATGACACAAATATTCATTTTCACAAAGTCTGCTGCCTCAGTTTGTATGATGGCAATTTACACATACTCCAGAATGTTATGAAGAGTGATCAGATTAATTGTCCCTTTTTGCCATGCAAATGAACTGAATCCCCAAAAAACATTTCCACTGCATTTCAGCCCTGCCACAAAAGGACCAGCTGACATCATGTCAGTGATTCTCTCGTTAACACAGGTGTGAGTGTTGACGAGGACAAGGCTGGAGATCACTCTGTCATGCTGATTGAGTTTGAATAACAGACTGGAAGTTTCAAAAGGAGGGTGGTGCTTGGAATCATTGTTCTTCTTCTGTGGTTACCATGGTTACCTGTAAGGAAACGAGTGCCGTCATCATTGCTTTGCACAAAAAGGGCTTCATTGCACCTAAATCAACCATTTATCGGAACTTCAAGGAGAGCGGTTCAATTGTTGTGAAGAAGGCTACAGGGCACCCAAGAAAGTCCAGCAAGCGCCAGGACCGTCTCCTAAAGTTGATTCAGCTGCGGGATCGGGGCACCACCAGTACAGACCTTGCTCAGGAATGGCAGCAGGCAGGTGTGAGTGCATCTGCACGCACAGTGAGGCAAAGACTTTTGGAGGATGGCCTGGTGTCAAGAAGGGCAGCAAAGAAACCACTTCTCTCCAGGAAAAACATCAGGGACAGACTGATATTCTGCAAAAGGTACAGGGATTGGACTGCTGAGGACTGAGGTAAAGTCATTTTCTCTGATGAATCCCCTTTCCGATTGTTTGGGGCATCCGGGAAAAAAGCTTGTCCGTAGAAGACAAGGTGATCAGTCCTGTGTCATGCCAACAGTAAAACATCCTGAGACCATTCATGTGTGGGGTTGCTTCTCAGCCAAGGGAGTGGGCTCACTCACAATTTTGCCTAAAAACACAGCCATGAATAAAGAATGGTACCAACACATCCTCCAAGAGCAACTTCTCCCAACCATCCAAGAACAGTTTGGTGACGAACAATGCCTTTTCCAGCATGATGGAGCACCTTGCCATATAGCAAAAGTGATAACTAAGTGGCTCGGGGAACAAAACATCAATATTTTGGGTCCATGGCCAGGAAACTCACCAGACCTTAATCCCATTGAGAACTTGTGGTCAATCCTCACAAGGTGGGTGGACAAACAAAGACCCACAAATTCTGACAAACTCCAAGCATTGATTATGCAAGAATGGCAGCCATCAGTCAGGATGTGGCCCAGAAGTTAATTGACAGCATGCCAGGGCAGATTGCAGAGGTCTTGAAAAAGAAGTGTCAACACTGCAAATATTGACTCTTTGCATCAACTTCATGTAATTGTCAATAAAAGCCTTTGACACTTATGAAATGCTTGTAATTATACTTCAGTATTCCATAGTAACATCTGACAAAAATATCTAAAGACACTGAAGCAGCAAACTTTGTGAAAATTAATATTTGTGTCATTCTCAAAATTTTTGGCCACGACTGTACACAATCCATGTCTCAATTGCAGTGGTGAAAAAAGTACCCAAATGTCATACTTGAGTGAAAGTATAGATACCTTAATAGAAAGTTACTCAAGTAAAAGTAAAAAGTCACCCAGTAAAATACTACTTGAGTAAAAGTCTAAAAGTATTTGGTTCTAAATATACTTAAGTATCAAAAGTTAAAGTAGAAGTTTAAATTATTTTTAATTCTTTATTTTAAGCAAAGCAGACGGCACAATTTTGATGTTTTTTTAATGTATGGATAGCCAGGGGCACACTCCAACACTCAGACATAATTTACAAAAGATGCATTTGTGTTTAGTGAGTCTGCCAGATCAGAGGCAGAAGGGATGACCATGTGTTGTCTTGATAAGTGCAGGAATTGGTCCGTTGTTCTGTCCTACTAAGCATTCAAAATGTTATGAGTACTTTTGTGTGTCAGGAAAAATGTATGGAGTAAAAAGTACATTATTTTCTTTAAGAATGTAGTGAAATAAAAGTTGTCAAAAATATAGTAAAGTACAAATACCCCAAAAAACTACTTAAGTAGTACTTTGAAGTATTTTTACTTAAGTACTTTACACCACTGCTCAATTCTCAAGGCTAAAAAATAATTATTTGGGGCCTCCTGAGTGGCGCAGTGGTCTAAGGCACTGCATCGCAGTGCTAGCTGTGCCACTAAAGCTTCTGGGTTTGAGTTCAGGCTCTGTCGCAGCCAGCCGAGACCGGGAGACCCATGGGGCGGTGCACAATTGGCCCAGCGTCATCCGGGTTAGTGGAGGGTTTGGCCAGCAGGGATGTCCTTGTCCCATCGCGCCAGGTGCACGGTGTTTCCTCCGACACATTGGTGCAGCTGGCTTCCGATTTAAGTGGGCATTGTGTCAAGAAGCTGTGCGGCTTGGTTAGGTTGTGTTTCCAAGGATGCACGGCTCTCAACCCTTCGCCTCTGCCGAGTCTGTACGGGAGTTGCAGCGATGAGACAAGACTAACTACCAATTGGGGAGAAAACAGGGTGAAAAAAAAAATAATAATAATAATAATACAAATAAAAAAATATTTCTTTAACCTGTCTTCTCCCCTTCATCTATGCTGATTGAAGTGGATTTAACCGGGGACATCAATAAGGGATCATAGCATTCACCTGGTCAGTCTGTCATGGAAAGAGCAGGTGTTAATGTTTCGTATACTCAGTGTACTATAGACTAAATATATTTGTAAGATAGGCTACTTTATTACAATAGTGTTTGTTCTTTGTCCTGTTGCTCGTTATCTTGGCCCAAAACAACAATAAACAAAGAGTGGTCTGACTGCCAGTGATTTTCCACCGAGGAGGATGATATCATTGGTTTCGGCTGGGGAGGAGGAGTGGCACATGACTGATCGCGACCAGTAAGATGAACCGTTAGATCCCTGTGGATTAAACTCTCTTTGAGGATGTGAGACTGAGAGACTGAGACACCGTTGACCCAACAGCAGCAGAGGTTCAAATACCACCCTGCAGGCAGCATATATACACTCAGAGGAAACAGGGAGCTTTAGTCAACCAATTACAGGCATTCACTAGGCTAACTGAGACCATCAAGAGCAGAAGTGCTGATGCATGGACAGCTAAATAGAGAGACGTGTAAGAGTATCACACATCCATTTGAAAAACAGATTTTTGCCATGTGAACAGGCCATAAATGAGGTTGTGATTTGTTTTGGTTATTAACAACAACATGGGGATACTGAGTGAGCTCTTCTTAAATGTTTTCACCTGTCGACTTTCAGAACCACTGGAGCATTACTTTAATTAGCGAGGCAGTGTTCATGTGTATTGTCCCATTCCACATTTCCTGCTTGGCTTCATTAGAAATTAAATTGGCCTGAAATACTAGACTAGAGTTCCCCGAATTTGGCTCGCCTGAGGTTTTATTTGACCCCTCCAGTTTTCTGAGCAAAAATGTTTTTTTTAGTTTTTTTATATTCCATTGTTGGACATAAAAGACTGTAAAAACATGAGAAAATCAGCTCCAAGTGATTTTAATTTAATAAATCTGTTCCCAAGAATTCCCACATATAATAGAGAGACAGTGATCGTATACAAATGTAAGCAAGGTTTAAAATTAGCATGTTTTTGTGAAAAATTATATCTGTTTGGGATTCTTGCGGTCAATTTGCAGAATACATATTATTTGTAATTATGTTCCAGCCGCTCAATAAAAAATAGTCCAGGGGCTGAATCTAGTTGCGGATGCCTGCACTAGACCCTTCTCTGAGTCAGTCTTATCATGAGTGTGGGACATTGAGGTGTTAATAATTTGCACTGTTTCTTTTCTGTTGACCCGTTGTTTATTAGGACTCAGACAGAAACCATGATCACGGCACACTTATGGCTGAGATTAGTGTACCTTGTTAACCCAATTAACCCAAATGAGAGAAATGAGCACATTTTGCCTCTCAGGCTGTTTTCCTGTGAGTGGCTCACTGTGCGAGAGGCTGAGTGTTCGTGTTTTAGTGTTTATTGGCTCATCTCTTTCATGGCCAGTCCAGCAGTCAAAACTACATCTGTTATTTTACATTTGAGTCATTTAGCAGATGCTCTTATCCAGGGCGACCTACGGGAGCAATTAGGGCTAAGTGCCTTGCTCAATGGCACATCGGCATATTTTTTATCTCGTCAGCTCGGGAATTTGGCTATTGGCCCAACGCTCTTAACCGCTAGGCTACCTCTCGCCCTTTATCCGTTCATTCATCGATTCATGGAACATCATTCATACCGACTCTTCTTATACCACATCTCTACCATTGACTGTAAATATTGAGTGGAATGTGTCTGTGTCACGCAGTGAGAATACACACGAAGCTAGAAGTGAAAATTTGAGTAAAGAGTAAAAATTAACATTCATTTTTGTCACGAGAATTTTCAATCCCAATGATCATAACAATCACTATAGCTTTGACCAATTCCCCCTAGGTTAAAAAGCTAGGGTTAATAAGAATTAGGCAAAGACTCAGATTCTGCAAAAGGTTCGTTGTAGTTTATTCATGAGAGCTCTCCCGTCAACCAAAATTTGAACAGCCTTTATAACCCCCTCTACACGCGCGCGCACACACACACACACACACACACACACACACACACACACACACACACACACACAGAGAGAGACATGTTTATCACTTTTCTACCAGCCTTGGCAGTTTCTCGCTGTTCTCTCCTCTCCTCCCTAGATTAGAGAGGCCTTGGAAGTGATAAACATGCTCTCCGTCATCAGCTTTTTCAGAGTTATCATGTGTAGTCTACCAGCCTCTGTTTTCTCCCTCTAAACTTGTCCCACACATACATTATTAGAATTATAGTATTATATGTTTCAGGGTGGAATTCTTTAGTCATTAATTTAAACATATAAATTCCTTTATCAATCCACCATTTGACTAAATATTACATACTGATACATCAACCTTGATTGTGATTGGAATTATAAATGTCACACAAAATCAAACAAAACCAATATACATGCATTAACCTCATATACTCTTCAACAACTGTTCTACGCCTATCTCCAATTATAAATCTTATTTTTAGGATTTTCATTATTATCTTCATTAAATGAACAGTCTGTCTAAACATTGAAGATAGTCTCATCCAACATGGGCTCCTCGTGGTTGAAAGAAACGGAGCCATCTACGAGGCCTGGAGGCATGAAGTTGTCATTCCACTGGTCGGAGCTCAGAATCTGTCCATAGCTCATCATTTGTTGCGTCATCGATCTCTCTAGAGTCCTGGTGCTTAAACCTCTCACACATGGCATATACTCATCAACCACACAATATCAACACACTCATACAGGTGAAAGCAGCTCATAACACGTAATTATAACATTTTTCCATTTTCCAAACATACTGTCAAACCACCCAGTCAGTGAGGTATCCACCCCAGAGTTCTCAGCCAACTCATTAGCCAATGTGGTTAAACCGGCCAGGGCCTTGGTCACTGATCCATCTGGAGCTGTATTATTAGGAATAAACGTGCAGCAATGAACCCAAATCATTCTACATACCCTGCCCTTTTCTGCCAATAACATATCGAGAGCCAGCCTATTTTGCCAGGTCCCTTCTCGGCATCTCTAGTCTGATTCACAAAACATTGTTAATTATAATATATAATTGATCCAGTCCACATTTGTATTTATAGTCAACCACCAAAAGAACGTAGTAGTAAAGCCTTCACCTATTTGATTCATAGCTTTGTATTCATCTGGAACTTCCCTGGGGATTCCAATAGCATCCATCTAGACAAGGCTACTCCCATCCTGGTCAAAACTCCTCCTGAGCCTACTTTAGCCTCCTATAACTGGCCTCTGATGACTAACTCGAACTGGTTGGACCAATAACCCCGGGTCGGAAGTTCCTGACCACCCTTTTGGTAGTGTCTATCGTATGCGTCCTTTGCTGGTACAAGCCCACCATACATCAGTTATAGGTGCTGTGAGGTTAAGAATTTTCTCCTGTACTTCAAAACCTAAGTCAGGCACATTAACTATCAGACTTACCTCCATTAAAATCTCCTAAATTCTTGGTGCCATTCTTGTATCTATAACACTGGTACTCATCAGGAGTTAAAGTGAACCGAGGTGGGTTGGCCGAGTACTTCAATCTGGCCAACCCAATCCCTGTAAAGTTATTTGCTTTCCGAGGGAATTGTTTAATGTTTACCTTAAATCCTATATATTGACCTTCTTTGACTTCTATTCTGTAAGTCACTCGTCCTTGATGGTCATTATTTTATATTGTTTGTCTTTTACTTCTTATCAATGACAACGGTGTCATATAATTAGTATTGGAAGGTGGTGGATTTGAATGATTCAGAAAGATTACCAAGACTATGATGCAGCTCAGAGTCCCTAATCTTCCCAAAAACCGCCAACCCTCTTCTGCCCTTAGTCGGTCTGCTAGGTACTTACCCATACTCACAGCTCTAGGAGCACACACAGTGATGAACGGTCGGGATAGGGAATCTTCGTTAAGGAGGTAACCCCCGAACCCTGTTGGTACTCAGTTCTTCTCCTAACTCTGTGTGTGATCAGTAGTGCTTATGTACATACCTTTTTGCAGTGGGCAACGTGGACCCAAGTGACTCTCTCAGCTATTCTAATGGCAAAGGCGGTGGTTTAACAGAACCTGGTATGGGCCTTCTCAATGGGGCTGCTTCCAGTCTTTTCTCCTCAGGGACTGGATCCACACCCAGTCTCCTGGTTGGAATGACTGAATCACCTTCTCCTGTAATTCACCTGTTGGACACAACATCTTGGACATACAGGTTTGGTTAACAAACTGTCTTCTCGTGTGTTCTGCTAGTATATCTTCAACTTCTATGTCTACCTGTTCTGGTCTCCCTAACTCTGGCATTCTATATGGTCTACCTGATTAGCTGAAACGTAATCCATTGTTTAAAGAGATAGATCCTAGTAAACCAACTCTAGGGATAATATCTGGACCTAACATTTTAGCTACCATAATATTGTCCGCCAAGTAAGTTGGGAACGCTTCTACCCATTTGCTATATTTATCTATTATAAAAAAAAAGTTAAGTAGTTTGTTATCGCATAGGCCACAAAGTCTTTCCTAACCTGCAGTGTTTCCTAACCTGCTCTACCATCCTCCCAGTTAACCTGTCTGGGGTATGTGGGACGATTTCGTCCCACCTACGTAACAGCTACTGATATTCCAGTGGCGCGGTTTTTGAATCGTTAGAAATACTATTACTTCAATTTCTCAAACATATGACTATTTTACAGCTATTTAAAGACAAGAATCTCGTTAATCTAACCCCACTGTCCGATTTCAAAAAGGCTTTACAACGAAAGCAAAACATTAGATTATGTCAGCAGAGTGCCCAGCCAGAAAAAATCAGACAGCCATTTTTCAAGCTAGCATATCATGTCACATAAACCCAAACCACAGCTAAATGCAGCACTAACCTTTGATGATCTTCATCAGATGACACACCTAGGACATTGTGTTATACAATACATGCATGTCTGTTCAATCAAGTTCATATTTATATCAAAAAACAGCTTTTTGCATTAGCATGTGACGTTCAGAAAACGCATAACCCCCGGCAAACTTCCGTTGAATTTACTAACAGTTTGCTAAATTACTCACGATAAACGTTCACAAAAAGCATAACAATTATTTTAAGAATTATAGATACATTACTCCTCTATGCACTCGATATGTCCGATTTTAAAATAGCTTTTCGGATGAAGCACATTTTGCAATAATCTAAGTACATAGCCCGGCATTACAGGGCTAGCTATTTAGATACCCACCCAGGTCAGCATCCACCAAAATCACATTTCCTATAAGAAAAATGTTCTTACCTTGCTTGTTCTTCATCAGAATACACTGCCAGGACTTCTACTTCAATAACAAATGTTGGTTTGGTCCCAAATAATCCATCGTTATATCCAAACAGCGACGTTTTGTTCGTGAGTTCTAGAATGCTTCTTCCCGGTTTCGCGCATGGTGCATTGGCGTGTCAAAAATGTCTAAATATTCCATTACCGTACTTCGAAGCATGTCAACCGCTGTTTAAAACCAATTTTTATGCCATTTATGTCGTAGAGAAGTGATAATATTCCGACCGGGAGTATGCATTGAGCCTAAACAGCCGAATAAAATTTCTCCTCAGAAGCGACTCATGCACGCGCATCATTCAAAGGTCCTCGGAGCATCCACTTACAAAAGGCGATAATATGTTTCAACCTGAGGCTCCCTCGTAAACCTTCAGTTATTTCGCGGGCTCTGAGAGCCTATTGGAGCCCTGGGAATTGTCACGTTACAGCTAAGATCCTTACTTTTCAATAAAAAGATGCAAGACGCACGACTCCTTGTCAGACAGGGTACTTCCTGCTTGAAACCTTGTCAGGTTTTTGACTGCCATAGGAGTTCTGTTATACTCACAGACACCATTCAAACAGTTTTAGAAAATTCAGAGTGTTTTCTATCCAAACCTGAACAATAATATGCATATTCTAGCTTCTGAGTTGGTGTAGGAGGCAGTTAAAAATGGGAACATATTTTTCCAAAATTCTCAATACTGCCCCCTAGCCCAGACAGGTTAATACATGGCTCTGCCCATGTGTCAATATTGCCGCATCTCTAAACAGTGACCTAGGTAGGCTGATACTATCTGTTCCTTTATTATGAGCCTCACACTTACAAATAGCTAACTTTTCTAGCAAAAGTACAGCATCTAATAGATTCAAAATCAACTGAGGATGTGTAATAGGTTTCCCAGAGGTATTTACCATACCTCTGTGGCAGAATCCTCAACTACCCGTACTGGCCCCCACTCTAAATCACTTATAGTAGCCGAGTATATATATATATATATATATATATATATATATATATATATATATATATATATATATAACATCCTTCAGTTATAACTCGGGGCTGCTTTCTTTACCAAAACATTGGAGAATTGTTTTATGCTTCATCTCCTTCTCTGATTACTCCCCCTTTTACCAATTACTCAAATATGGGAGTAATCCCTACTTTAACCTCGGGCTTCATTAAATATTACTTTTAATAAAATCTATAATTTGACTTCGGCACTTCATATACTGAAATAACCCCTTTAACTAAGCCCACATCAACGGGTCCTTGGGACCATAACATGGAGGGTACAGCTTCTAACCTGTCAATAATTTAACTATGCTGGTCTCCACTCAGTAACTGTTATATAACCATTCTGTGTCACTTCTATCTTCTCCTCCTCCTGGCCCCCCTCCTCTCTACCTACTACTCCCAAACCATCAAGGTCTCAGCAGTGCGGGGGAGCCCTTCTCCATCTGCCCTTCCTTCTATCTGTCTGACGCTCTTTCTGATAAAAGGATTTATATGTCTGAGGTTTTGACTAAAGTATTACACTCTGAAACCATGTAACTTTGTGAAATGTATTAGAATTATAAGTATTATTAACCTCTTACATCTAGATGTTCTGCTAGCGGAACACCGCTCCAATATCCAATGATAGGGCGTGGCGCGAATTACAAACTCCTCGAAAATCCCAAAACTTCAATTTTTCAAACATATGACTATTTTACACCATTTTAAAGACAAGACTCTCCTTTATCTAACCACATTGTCCGATTTCAAAAAGGCTTTACAACGAAAGCAAAACATTAGATTATGTCAGGAGAGTACCCAGCCAGAAATAATCACACACCCATTTTTCAAGCTAGCATATAATGTCACAAAAACCAAAACCACAGCTAAATGCAGCACTAACCTTTGATGATCTTCATCAGATGACACTCCTAGGACATTATGTTATACAATACATGCATGTTTTGTTCAATCAAGTTCATATTTATATCAAAAACCAGCTTTTTACATTAGCATGTGACATTCAGAACTAGCATACCCACCGAAACTTCCGGTGAATTTACTAAATTACTCACGATAAACGTTCACAAAAAACATAACAATTATTTTAAGAATTATAGATACAGAACTCCTTTATGCAATCGCTATGTCCGATTTTAAAATAGCTTTTCGGTGAAAGCACATTTTGCAATATTCTGAGTAGATAGCCCGGCCATCATGGCTAGCTATTTTGACACCCACCAAGTTTGGCACTCACCAAAGTCAGATTTACTATTAGAAAAGTTTGATTACCTTTCCTGTTCTTCGTCAGAATGCACTCCCAGGCCTTCTACTTCAATAACAAATGTAGGTTTGGTCCAAAATAATCCATAGTTATGTTCCAACAGCGACGTTTTGTTCGTGCGTTGAAGACACTATCCCAATGGTAAATAACGGTCACGCGCACGGCGCATTTCGTGACAAAAGATTTCTAAATATTTCATTACCGTACTTCGAAGCATGTCAACCGCTGTTTAAAATCAATTTTTATGCCATTTTTCTCGTAAAAAAGCGATAATATTCCGACCGGGAATCTGCAATTAGGTAAACAGCCGAAAGAAAATACAGCACGGGGTCGAATCGGGCACGAGCCTAATTCCTTTGTCCTCTGATCGGCCACTTGGCAAAGGCGATAATGTGTTTCAGCCAGAGGCTGCCTCGTCATGGTTCAACTTTTTCCCGGGCTCTGAGAGCCTATGGAAGCCGTAGGAAGTGTCACGTTACAGCTAAGATCCCCACTCTTCAATAAACAGAGACAAGAAGAACGACTCCTTGTCAGACAGGCCACTTCCTGCATGAAACCTTCTCAGGTTTTTGCCTGCCATATGAGTTCTGTTATACTCACAGACACCATTCAAACAGTTTTAGAAACTTTAGGGTGTTTTCCATCCAAAGCCAATAATTATATGCATATTCTAGTTACTGGGCAGGAGTAGTAACCAGATTAAATCGGGTACGTTTTTTATCCGGCCGTGTAAATACTGCCCCCTACCCCCAACAGGTTAGAAGCATGTCAAACGCTGTTTAAAATCAATCTTTATGGTATTTTTAACGTAACATTGCGATAATATTCCAACCGGACAATAGCGTATTCATTCAAGGAGAAAAAGAAGGAACAGTGTGCTCGCGTGACTGCGCATATCCAATCCCTTTGTTGCCAGGCAGACCACTCAGTAACTGAGCTCCTATACTCTGCCCAGTGACAGGAGAAGGCTCAAACCACTTTCTGAAGGCTTTAGACAGCCAATGGAAGCCTTAGGAAGTGCAACGTAACCCCACGGATACTATAGTTTCGAAAGGGACTAGAAAGAAGAACTACAATTCTCAGATCCTCCACTTCCTGGTTGACTTTTTCTGCCATATGAGTTCTGTTATACTCACAGACACCATTCAAACAGTTTTAGAAACTTCAGAGTGTTTTCTATCCAAATCTACTAATATTATAGTTTCTGGGCCAGAGTAGTAACCTGTTTAAATTGGGTACGTTTTTCATCCGGCCGTGAAAATACTGCCCCCTAGCCCAGACAGGTTAATGACTCAAAGACACAGACGCAAGCGCTTGGAGTTTGCCAAACGTCATTTAAATTATGATTGGAAGAAGGTGCTCTGGTCAGATGAAACCAAAATTGAACGTTTTGGTCAGATACAGCATTGGCATGTTTGGCGTCGAAACAGAGATGCATACAAGGAGAGGCACCTTATACTCACGGTGAAATATGGTGGTGGGTCAGTGATGTCTTGGGGCTGTTTTAATTCCAGAGGTCCAGAGGCACTGGTTAAGATTGATGGCATAATGAATTCCACCAAGTACCAGGCAATTTTGGCTGACAATCTGGTTGCCTCTGTCAGAAGGCTGGGACTTGGCCGTATGTGGACTTTCCAACAAGACAATGACCCAAAACATACCTCAAAATCCACACAGAAATGGTTCTGTGACAACAAAATCAATTTTCTGCCATGGCCATCTCAGTCGCCGGACCTCCATCCAATCGAAAACCTGTGGGCTGAGTTGAAGAGGGCAGTTGATAAGCGCAAACCCAAGAATGTGAAGGATCTTGAAAGGATCTGCATAGAGGAATGGTCCAAAATCCCTCCAAATGTGTTCCTTAACCTTGTCAAACATTACAGGACAAGACTGTTATCCTTGCCAGAGGTGGTTGCACTAAGTACTAAATGAGGAGTGCTAATAATTATGAAACTTTGATTTTGGTGAAATGTATTTTCTATTAAATAATTGTATGATTTTGGTGGGTTTCATTGAAACATTAATAAAGTACAGTATTTCTCACATGTTGGTATTTTGAGTTTCTCTCTATAATTATATTGTTTATATTATTTTAAGTATTGTTTGTGCATTGCCAGTCAGGGGTGCCAGTAATTTTGGAGCCCACTGTATATTCATACAAATTATGTCCCTGGCCTACTTTATTGAAACTTATCTATAGAGGTGATTTTTTATCGAATATTAGGTCTCACACGTGAGCGAATTACCGCTTCTTATGACTTTTGACTCGGTTAATATCTCATATCTCACACGCTCTATTTTAGGTTTCCCTCCTACTATACACCAATACTCAACAAGTTCAATCCCAGCGGGATTTCTATCTGTTAATTATCTTAATGTGTCTCTACACCAATACTCAACACGTTCAATCCTAGCGGGATTTCTATCTGTTAACTATTTTAATCTCTTTCTTATCCATATTTCTATGATTATATTTTGCCTTCTACATTACGCTTTCCGGATTATTTATATCAACCAGTTTTACTTTTAGGTCTTACTGTTAGATAGTTTATATTGGTAGTGGTAGTGGCCACAGATACCTTGGGTCATTACGGACCCAAACTTACTTACTTCGAAATTTCTTCCTGAGATCTGTGACCCAGTGCCGCCAACACTAACAGATACTTTTGCCTTAAACTTTCTCTACATTAGATTCTATGGACGGTATACCCGATACAAATCTTACTTAGTTAGTTTTACAGTTAAAATCCTCCTTCACGTTTATCTTGACCAATGCTTTATAGGAATTTAATCCAGTCCATTCTAAGTCAATTTTAGTAAGTTTAGAATTTAACCCCAAACTAATGAATAAAGATTACTGACCTTATCTTGCAGCTGAGAATTCAATGTAGGTTGGATCTCGTCACCGTTTGTCGTGTACCAGTTTGCCACCGGCCTGTAAAGAACCCTCAGAATGGGGCTAGGTCTTTAATCTACGCATCTCTGATCCGCCTGTGCACGGTTTTCGGAGCTCCCATGGGACGACTGAAACAGGTATTGAGATCCGGCTCGAAGGACCAAGCTGTCACAAGAATTTTCAATCCCAATGATGATAACAATCACTATAGCTTTGACCAATTCCCCCTAGGTTGTAAAGCTAGGATTAATAAGAATTAGGCAGACTCAGATTCTGCAAAAGGTTCGTTGTAGTTTTTTCATGAGAGCTCTCCCGTCAACCAAAATTTGAACAGTCTTTATAACCCCCTCTACGCACACACAGAGACATGTTTATCACTTTTCTACCAGCCTTGGCAGTTTCTCGCTGTTCTCTCCTCTCCTCCCTAGATTAGAGAGGCCTTGGAAGTGATAAACATGCTCTCCTGTCATCAGCTTTTTCAGAGTTATCATGTGTAGTCTACCAGCCTCTGTTTTCTCCCTCTAAACTTGTCCCACACATACATTATTAGAATTATAGTATTATATGTTTCAGGGTGGAATTCTTTAGTCATTAACATAGAAAAATTGATAAAATAATTTGTTTATATGTTTAAAAAGTATGTAGCAATTTATTTGACTTAAAAGCTGTTTTACTGGATATGTCAGGCAAGTCACACTACTGTGGAAAATTGTGGAGGGGGCACAAGACAGTGGAGGATGACAGAGAAAGATATGCAGGAGGTGGGGAGAAAAGAGGTGATAGAGACATTTATGAGAAACTGATCTGGCCTTCTCCTTGGCTGCATCATCAGTAAAGAAGCCTTGAATCATCCAATCCCCTCCAACTTTTGAACAGATTATTAATAGGCCCCAGGGTTACATATGAGGCACTAAGCCCCAGGGATTCATGTTAGACAGTGAATTTGAACTTTCCAGAAGACAACCATGTTTTTTATACCCTTTTAATTAATGTGAGGACAAAAGAAAATAAAAAAAATAAAAGACATTCAACACAAGTTTATTATTTTCCACAGGAACTTTATTTGTTGATTTCTTTCTAAAAATAAAATCCATAAAAATAACATTATATATTTCTCTAAGAAAAAGAAACAAATCTATTCTTCTCAATACAGTCTTTACCTGATTCTCAGAGATATATACAATAATCCTCCATTAATCAGACTCGGAACAGGGGATGGTTAGCAAAGCCTACATTTGAGAAAAAGAAAAGAAACCAAAAAAAACAACTGGGCTCGATTTTAGTGTGGTTTATCACCAAGTTAACAAAGTAGCTCACTGAACAATTTCACAACATTAACCTTGGAAGAAAAAAAAACATTAAGTCAAACACCATGAGAAATTCCAAACAGTAGCTAGCCTAATCATACACAACACATTATGAAAGTGTAACCATGACCATTAATTGATATGTTCAATTTTTTTGCAATGCTACAATACAGCTAAAACAAAAAAATATATTCTCAACAAATTGTCAAACATACTTACATTTAACAACACAATTATTTTGACATCTCCTACTCTGCAGCAACTCACCTAAGTATTCTTAAGAATTGTAAATAAAAAGTAACTGTCCAAACATGAAAACAAAAATATTTTAGTAAACTCAAAGCATTTGCAACCATAGCCACACCACATTTACAAACAATGTATAAAGCTTATAGGAATAAAAAAAAAACATTTCAGAGTTTTATTCTCCATCTAACGGTGGTAGAGAGTGACGCTTTAGTGTCATTTTGTGGTGGCCCCTGCATAACACTGCATGGTCCCTGCATAACTTTCAGTTGGTCCTCCGTAGCTCAGTTGGTAGAGCATGGCGCTTGCGACGCCAGGACATTGGGTTCAATTCCCGGGCCCACCAATACATAAAATGTTTGCATGACCGTGGGTTGCTTTGGATAAAAGCGTCTGCTATATAGCATATACAGTGCCTTCAGAAAAGATTCAGACCCCTTAACTTTTTCCAAATTTTGTTACTTTACAGCCTTAAATCTAAAATGTATTAAATTGTAAAAATCCTCAGCAATCTACACACAATACCCCATAAAAGTAAAATATAAAAAACAGAAATACCTTATTTACATAAGTATTCAGACCTTTTGCTATGAGACTTGAAATTGAACTCAGGTGCATCCTGTTTCCATTGATCATCCTTGAGATGTTTCTACAACTTGATTAGAGTCCACCTATGGTAAATTCAATTAATTGGACATGATTTGGAAAGGCACACACACACACACACATCTATAAAAAGGTCCCACAGTTGACAGTGTAAGTCAAAGCAAAAACCATGCCATGAGGTGGAAGGAATTGCTAATAGAGCTCAGAGACAGGATTGTGTCGAGGCACAGATCTAGGAAAGGGTACCAAAACATTTCTGCAGCATTGAAGGTCTCCAAGAACAGTGGCCTCCATCATTCTTAAATGGAAGAAGTTTGGAACCACTCTTCCTAGAGCTGGCCGCCTGACCAAACTGAGGAATCGTGTGAGATGGGCCTTGGTCTGGGAGGTGAACAAGAACCCGATGGTCACTCACAGAACTCCAGAGTTCCTCTTTGGAGATGGGAGAACCTTCCAGAAAGACAACCATTTCTGTGGCACTCCACCAATCACGCCTTTATGGTAGTGGCCAGATGGAAGCCACTCCTCAGTAAAAGGCACATGACAGCCCACTTGGAGTTTGCCAAAAGGCACCTAAAGGACTCTCAGACCATGAGAAAGAAGATTCTCTGTTCTGATGAAATCAATATTGAACTCTTTGGCCTGAATGCCAAGTGTCACGTCTGGAGGAATCCTGGCACTATCCCTGCGGTGAAGCATGGTGGTGGCAGCATCATGCCGTGGGGATGTTTTTCAACGGCAGGAATAGGGAGACTAGTCAGGATCGAGGCAAAGCTGAACGGAGAAAGTACAGAGAGATCCTTGATGAAAACCAGTCCAAAAAGATCCCAGTCTGAGTCGAAGTTTTGCCTTCCAAGAGGACAACGACGCTAAGCACACAGCCAAGACAACGCAGGAGTGGCTTTGGGAAAAGTCTATGAATGTCCTTGAGTGGCCCAGCCAGAGCCCGGACTTGAACCCGATCGAACATCTCTGGAGAGACCTGAAAATAGCTGTAAATCAACGCTCCCCATCCAACCTGACAGAGCTTGAGAGGATCTGCAGAGAAGAATGGGGAGAAACTTCTCAAATACAAGTGTGCCAAACTTGTAGCATCATACCCAAGAATATTCAAGGCTGTAATCGCTGCCAAATGTGATTCAACAAAGTACTGAGTAAAGGGTCTGAATACTTACACAAATGTGTTATTTCATTTTTTTTGTCATTTGTTTAGATTTTTTTTTCTTCTAAAAACCTGTTTTTGCTTTGTCATTATCGGGTATTGTGTGTAGATTGAGGAAAAAAATAATTTCATTCATTTTAGAATAAGGCTGTTACCTAACAAAATGTGGAAAAAGTCAAGGGATCTGAATACTTTCCATAGGCACTGTATTATATATTATAACTAAGGCCTTGAGCTGGTTTCTTAAAATTGCCCTACAAAGAAACACAAAAAAGGGCTTTGGAATAACAGAAGCAGACTAATAATCTCTAATAAACAAGAAATTCATACGTCATCTTATTCACATATGCTAATAAGCATCTAGTAATCATACAGTAGCATAGAAGTATATGGAAAATCTGAAGGACACTATTAGGATACCACAAAGTGCTTTGGAGTTTGATTATTTTAATGTGACAAGGGGGAGAAGCTTCAATCATTTCGAAAGAATGATTTCAAAAAGCTCAGTGAATCATTTTTAGGAAGCTGCACTGTAAATTCTTCAGATTCACATCAAATCTCAGAAAATTGTAACTGTCTTTGAAACAATCCCCAACAACCCCTAATTTGGTCCAATCTATAGAGAGAAGTAGACAAACAGGAATATTCCCAACGAGCAGACCAGAAACAGCCCACAGTTGAGCAGCAGTTTGGTTCTGGGTGGCTCGTACAGCATCTCTATGACAGCTCTCTTGTCCTCTTCTGTCCTTTTGGGATGGGCATTGTATGCTGCTTCTTTAAACCCACAGAACCACTCCAACAGACGCATGCCCCTCCCACCCTCCCCACAACAACCTTCATCTGCATGCATGAGCCCTGCGTGACCATTATCAAACTGGTTGGCAGGCGTTGCTGGAGTCGTTGCCGGGGTTGTCCCGTCGCTGGGGGTCGTTGGGTCATGGTCATTAGGCGGCGTTAGCAACGTGACGTCCTCCCCATCTAGACACCTAGCTCTACAGATGTCTGGGGGCAGATCCTTATAGAGGCCTCCATTACCATTTAACTGCACAGGGCTCTTATCCTTCAGCTTGTACATCTCCTCACGGTCATTGGGGGGAAGCTTTCCAATGTTACGCAGGCCCCATAATGTGGTGGTGCGAATCTGCTCCTCATCCGGAGGAGGGGTGCAGAGACTGATGACCACAGCCACCAGTCCAGATACCCAGAACAGCCCAGCAGCCACATACATGTAGTGGACATGTGTAATGAAGAAAGGTCTGTCGTCTGGCTGGTCACAGGGAGGCTCGCGATAAATAAACGCCAGAATCAGCCGGGTGGTACCCAGCACGAATCCGGTCATACCGCCCCAGAATGCACCTCTTTCATTGCAACGCTTCCAGAACACGCCCAGCATGAAGAGGGCGGCGATGGGCGGGGTCAGGTATCCAGCTACTTCCTGTATGTAGAGATACATCTGGCCGCCCTGCATCTCGATGATGACAGGGATCCAGGCAATACTGATGACTACCATGAACACCACGAACAGCCGGCCCACCAACAGTAGCTCTTTCTGGGATGCACTACGCCTTGCGCTCTGGTAGATGTCCAGGGTGAAGATGGTGCTAGCACTGTTAAAGATGGAGTCCAGATCACTCATGAGAGCTGCAATCATCACAGCCATCATCAGCCCTCGCAGTCCCATGGGCATCACTGACATGACCAGCCGCGGATACGCGATATTGGAGCAACCCGCCTTAGAGCCGCAAACGGCCAGGCAGTGCTCCGGTCCGATGCAGGCAATCTCATCCGCAAACAGGATCCGTGAGATCATCCCGGGGATGACGATAATGAACATGGGCAGGACCTTCAGGAAGCCAGCCATCAGCGTGGCGCCCTTGGCATGGGCAATGTTCTTAGCAGCCAGCACCCTCTGGACGATGACCTGGTCGGCACACCAGTACCAGATGGAGGCTGGGGTTTGGCCCAGAAGGAAGCCAGGCCAGGGGATATCCTCGTCCAGTGGGCCCCGGAGGATCCGCAGGGAATCTGGCTTGGGCTCAATGCGGCAGGAAGCTGAGTAGGTGAAGTTCCCACTGGCCAGGATAGCTGTTACATTTGGGACAGCTAACATGTACTTGGTCCGAACCCCTTCAAGACCTCCGACCTTGATCAGGCTGATGACGGTCAGGCTGAGAGCTCCACCGATCATCAGCACGGCCTGGAGGGTGTCCGTGTACATGACTGCGACCAGGCCACCGGTGACTGTAAGCACTGCGGTCATACTGATGAGCAGGATGATGGACAGATAGAGGTTCCAGCCCAACGACTCCTGGATGAAAAGCGCACCGGCGTATAAGTCCACAGAGATCTTGGTGAAGATATAGAGCAGCACAGAAAGGGCAGCAAAGTACACCTTTAGCCTATTACCTCCGTAGCGTTTGGACAGGTACTCCGGCATGGTGTACACCCCAGAGTGGATATACACAGGAATAAACACCCAGCCCAGCAGCTGCAGCAGGAGAAGAGCGTTAAACTCCCATGCTCCCACAGCAAAGCCGCTGGCTGCTCCCGACCCCGCCAGGCCTATGAAGTGTTCACTGCCAATGTTACTGACAAACAGCGACGCTCCGATCACCACCCATGTCATGGAGCGTCCTGCCAGGAAGTATCCACTCACCGTGCTGCGGTTGGCCTTCCACATGGCGAAGAACCCGATGCCCAGCACCAGGATGAAGTACAGAGCCACCACAGCTATGTCCGCTGCCTCCATGACACCAGTACCCATACTCATTGCGAGTGCTAAACAGAACTACTCGCTCAAAACTGATGAAAAACTCCTTTCAAACCCTGCAAAAATCAAAGTTTAAAGTAACAGAAGGGCAATAAAAACACTATCCTTTGGTTTGCTGTCTGCATGGACGCTGTAGTATCCACCGTCTGGTCAAATGCACTAGGGGTGTGTGCGTTCGGGGGAGAATCTACCAGCACTGAGGATGCTCCCGGTTTAAAGGAGAATGCTGCAGGCCTCCAGTCTAGTATAGCCTAGAATTTACATTCCTGCAAGACAGCAAAGACAAAACACTTGATTAGAGCCCTTGTTCGACAGGAAGTGAGAAAGGTGACACATTTATACAAGACCTCTGAGGCAGAATTTCTGAGAAAACACAAAAGTCAAATCAGATTTTAATGGTCACATACGCATGGTTAGCAGATGTTATTATGAGTGCATTGAAATGCTTGTGCTTCTAGTTTCCACAACATATACCTAATACACACAAATCTAAGTAAAGGAATGGAATAAGAATATATAAATATATGGATGAGCAATGACAGAGCGGCATAGGCTAAGATGCGATAGATAGTATAGAATACAGTATATACATATGAGATGAGTAATGCAAGATATGGAAACATTTTTAAAGTGACTAGTGTTCCATTTATTAAAGTGGCCAATGATTTCAAGTCTGTATGTAGGCAGCAGCGTCTGTGCTAGTGATGGCTGTTTAACAATCTGATGGCCTTGAGATTGAAAAACAGCTTCTCTCTCGGTTCCAGCTTTGATGCACCTGTACTGAGCTCGCCTTCTGGATGATAGCGGGGTGAACAGGCGGTGGCTCGGGTGGTTGTTGTCCTTGATCTTTTTGACCGTCCTGTGACATCGTGTGCTGTAGGTGTCTTGGAGGGCAGGTAGTTTGACCAGTTGTGCAGACCGCACCCCCTCTGGAGAGCCCTGTGGTTGTGGGTGGTGCAGTTGCCTTACCAGTCGGTGATACAGCACAACAAGATGCTCTCAATTGTGCATCTGTAAAAGCTTGTGAGGGTTTTAAGTGACAAGCCAAATTTCTTCTGCCTCCTGAACTTAAAATGTCCACCTTCTCCACTACTGTCCCGCCGATGTGGATATGGAGGTGCTCCCTCTGCGGTTTCCTGAAGTCCACGATCATGTCCTTTGTTTTGTTGAAGTTATTTTTCTGACACCACACTCCGAGAGCCCTCACCTCCTCCCTGTAGGCTGTCTCATTGTTGTTGGTAATAAAGCCTACTACTGTTGTGTATTCTGCAAACTTGATTAAGTTGGAGGCATGCATGGCCATGCAGTCATGGGTGAACGGAGTACAGGAGGGGGCTGAGCACGCACCCTTGTGGGACCCCAGTGTTGAGGATCAGAGAAGTGGAGATGTTTCCTACCTTCACCACCTGTGGGTGGCCCATAAGGAAGTCCAGGACCAAACTGCACAGGGTGGGGTTGAGACCCAGGGCATCAAGCTTAATGATGAGCTTGGAGGGTATTATGGTGTTGAATGCTGAGTTGTTGTCAATGAACAGCATTCTTCCATAGGTATTCCTCTTGTCCAGATGGGATAGGGCAGTGTGCAGGCAATTGCATTGTCTGTGGACCTATTGGGGCGGTAAGCAAATTGAAGTGGGTCTAGGTGAAGTGACAGGTAAGGTGGAGGTGATATGATCCTTGACTAGTCTCTCAAAGCACTTCATGATGACAGAAGTGAGTGCTACGGGGCGATAGTCATTTAGTTCAGTTACCTTTACATTGTTGGGTACAGGAAAAATGGTGGCCATCTTGAAGCATGTGGGGACAGCAGACTGGGATAGGGAGAGATTGAATATGTCCGTAAACACACCAGCCAGCTGGTCTGCACATGCTCTAAGGATGCGGCTAGGGATGCCATCAAGGCCGGCAGCCTTGCGAGGGTTAACACGTTTAAATGTCTTGCTCACATTGGCCACGGAGAAGGAGAGCCCACAGTCCTTGGCAGCGGGCCGCCCGCGTCAGTGACACTGTATTATCCTCAAAGTGGGCAAAGAAGGTGTTAAGTTTGTCTGGAAGCAAGACGTCTGTCCGTGATGTGGCTGGTTTTCGTTTTGTAGTCCGGGATTGTCTGTAGACCCTGCCACATACATCTCGTGTCTGAGCCGTTGAATTGCCATTCGACTTCGTCTCTATACTCACATTTTGCTTGCCTTGTGGAGGGAATAACTACACTGTTTGTATTCGGCCATATTCCCCAGTCGCCTTTCCATGGTTAAATGCAGTGGTTCGCGCTTTCAGTTTTACATAAATGTCACCATCTATCCACAGTTTCTGGTTAGGGTAGGTTTAAATAGTCACAGGGTACAACATCTCATATACACTTCCTTATAAACTCACTCACCAAATCAGCGTATACGTTGATATTATTCTCTGAGGTTACCCAGAACAAAGGAGGGCGGGAGAAAGCTTTAACAGGTGAATTAAACTGAGCATGGTAACAGATTTACAAATTACAGTAACTTTGTCTTTAGCCCTCTAATCTCTAAGTATTGGCTAAACCAAAAGAGAAAGAGCCATGCCCCTATCAGAGCTTCAAAGCAAACTAATGATGCCACGTAAGAAACTAAAAAGCCTAGCAGCTCAGTCCATGTGAAAAGAGAACAAAAATGCCTTTGTAGCCTATATTGTTTAACAGGATAGTTCACCCAAATTACAAAATGACATATTGGTTTCCTTACCCTGTAAGCAGTCTATGGACAAGATATGACAGCAATCCATGCTTTGGTTGTCACGTCCTGGCCAGTATAAGGGTTAATTGTTATTGTAGTTTGGTCAGGACGTGGCAGTGGGTATTTGTTTTATGTGGTTCGGGGTGGTGTTTTGGTAGTAGGGCGTTTGATTTAGTATTTCCGGGGTTTTGGGTTATGGTCCATGTTTATGTATTTCTATGTGTAGTCTAGTGAGTGTGTTTCTGTGTTTGGTTAATTGGGGTTGGGACTCTCAATTGAAGGCAGGTGTTTTCTCTTTGCCTTTGATTGAGAGTCCTATATATTAGGGTGTGTTTGTCATTTGTGGGAGATTGTTTCTTGTTTAGTGTGTGTGAGCCTAACAGGACTGTCTAGTAGATCGTGAGTACGTTGTTTATTATTTTGTGTTCACTTTTGAGTTAATAAACTTCAAGATGAGCATTCACAATTCTGCTGCATATTGGTCCTCCTTTTCCGACGATGATTTCGCCATATCGTCTGACGACGACGATAAGTGTGACAGAATCTCCCACCACCAAAGGACCAAGCAGCAGAGGAAGGAGCAGAGGGATTTTGAATTGGACAAACGGGAGAAATGGACATGGGAGCAAGTTATGGCCGGAGAGGGCCCATGGAGAAAGGCAGGTAAGGACCGGGAACGTTACCGAGGAACGCGACTGGCGTTGAAGCACGAGAGGCACCCCCAAGAAATGTTTTGGGGGGGGCACACGGGTAGTTTGGCTAGGCCAAGGAAGAGCCTACTCCCGCTCTAAGCACGGCAACCATCAGGCCCCTGCACAGCCCAGTTCGCCCTGTACTAGCACCCCGCTCGTACAGGGCTACTAGTTCCATCCAGTCAGGACGGGTTGTGCAGGAGGTAAGATCAAGACCGCCTGTGCGCCTCCATAGCCCTGGGTTTCCAGTTCCTGTCTCTCGTGCGGACCCGGAAGTGCGTCAGTCCAGTCCGACTCGTCCTGTTCCCGCTCCCCGCACTAGCCTGGAGGTGCGTGTTCCCAGTCTGGCACGTCCAGTACCAGCACCACGCACCAGGCTTCAAGTGCGTCATCTCAGTCAGGAGTCGCCAGAGCTGCCCGTCAGTCAAGAGTCGCCAGAGCCGCCCGTCAGTCAAGAGTCGCCAGAGCCGCCCGTCAGTCAAGAGTCGCCAGAGCCGCCCGTCAGTCAAGAGTCGCCAGAGCCGCCCGTCAGTCAAGAGTCGCCAGAGCCGCCCGTCAGTCAAGAGTCGCCAGAGCCGCCCGTCAGTCAAGAGTCGCCAGAGCCGCCCGTCAGTCAAGAGTCGCCAGAGCCGCCCGTCAGTCAAGAGTCGCCAGAGCCGCCCGTCAGTCAAGAGTCGCCAGAGCCGCCCGTCAGTCAAGAGTCGCCAGAGCCGCCCGTCAGTCAAGAGTCGCCAGAGCCGCCCGCCAGTCAGGAGCTGCCAGAGTGGCCAGACTGCCCTCCGGGTCTGCCAGAGTGGCCCGACTGCCCTCCGGGTCTGCCAGAGTGGCCCGACTGCCCTCCGGGTCTGCCAGAGTGGCCCGACTGCCCTCCGGGTCTGCCAGAGTGGCCCGACTGCCCTCCGGGTCTGCCAGAGTGGCCCGACTGCCCTCCGGGTCTGCCAGAGTGGCCCGACTGCCCTCCGGGTCTGCCAGAGTGGCCCGACTGCCCTCCGGGTCTGCCAGAGTGGCCCGACTGCCCTCCGGGTCTGCCAGAGTGGCCCGACTGCCCTCCGGGTCTGCCAGAGTGGCCCGACTGCCCTCCGGGTCTGCCAGAGTGGCCCGCCTGTCCTCCGGGCCAGCCAGAGTGGCCCGCCTGTCCTCCGGGCCAGCCAGAGTGGCCCGCCTGTCCTCCGGGCCAGCCCGAGTGGCCCGTCTGCCCGGAGCTGTCGGGGTGGCCCGTCTGCCCGGAACTGCCAGAACCAGAGCCACCTCCAGATATAGGTGGGTTGGGGAGGGGGGGTGTAGCACAGTGCCGTCGTTGACGGCAGCCACCCTCCCTTCCCTCCCTTTAGTTTAGGGGGATTTTTGTTGTTGTTTGGGGTTTTTGTTTTTCTTGAGGTGCTTCCGGGGTTAGCACCTTTAGGGGGGGGGTACTGTCGCGTCCTGGCCAGTATAAGGGTTAATTGTTATTGTAGTTTGGTCAGGACGTGGCAGTGGGTATTTGTTTTATGTGGTTCGGGGTGGTGTTTTGGTAGTAGGGCGTTTGATTTAGTATTTCCGGGGTTTTGGGTTATGGTCCATGTTTATGTATTTCTATGTGTAGTCTAGTGAGTGTGTTTCTGTGTTTGGTTAATTGGGGTTGGGACTCTCAATTGAAGGCAGGTGTTTTCTCTTTGCCTTTGATTGAGAGTCCTATATATTAGGGTGTGTTTGTGTTTGTGTTTGTCATTTGTGGGAGATTGTTTCTTGTTTAGCGTGTGTGAGCCTAACAGGACTGTCTAGTAGATCGTGAGTACGTTGTTTATTATTTTGTGTTCACTTTTGAGTTAATAAACTTCAAGATGAGCATTCACAATTCTGCTGCATATTGGTCCTCCTTTTCCAACGATGATTTCGCCATATCGTCTGATGACGACGATAAGTGTGACATTGGTTTAGTTTTCCTGGCTCTGTTTCCACATGTTAACATTTTAGCATTTGTAGAACAAACCACATTCAAGTCATGAGACCAATATTAGCATTTTTTGCATCATGTTCAAGACCCTAAAATAATCTGTAACTTTGTGTATTCTTTTCATGAAATTCTGTATAAATCAAATTTTAACTAGATTGAATGTGAACATTTTGTGAAACGTGTCCATTTTCCAATTATTTCTGATGAGTTTAAATCCATATGTGAAGAAAAGTTTTCTATACTAGAGATTGGAAATGCTCTTAAATATATGAAGAAGGGCAAAGCACTTGGAACAGATGGTCTTTCTGTGGAATTTTATTTACACTTTTGGGAACATTTAGAGGGACCAGTTTTCAACATGTTCCAAGAATGCCAAGCTGTGGGTGAGAAATGATTACTACCACAAAATAAAGGGGTTATTTCCTTAATACCAAAACCTGATAAAGATCCCCTTTTCATAGTTAATTTGAGACCTATTAAATTATAAATTGATAACTTTAGCATATGATAGACTTAAAATGGGCCAAAAGCACCTTATTAATTAAAAACCAAACTGGCATCATGAAAAGTCGCCACATCGGCTGTAACAGGTTAATTTCAGACTTGATTGATCACGCTGATTCAATTGACTCCGAAGCTATTATTTTATTCCTCCACTTTTGTAATCATTTGATACAAAAGAACAGAAATTCCGAAAACATTCATTGTAAACTTTTGGTTTTGGGCCTAGCTTCGTCTCTGTTATCAATATGTTTTATAAAGATATTCATATTTCTAATATGATTAATCGTAACACATCTAAAATATTTAATATTCACCATAGTGCACTCCAGGGTTGTCCTATTTCAGCTTTCTTATTCCTTTTAGTTGCATTTTAAACAACCCTGAATTAAAAGGTATTTCAATATTTGGAAATCTCAGTTAGCAGATGATACAGCTCTGTTTCTAAAAGACAAGGATCAAGTTGCTATTAAACTTATTATCAAATCATTCTCTTCAGCTTCTGGTCTGGAACTTAATTTAAATTAATTATAAATATTGTCCATATGTAACTCAAATTACCAATCTATTGACAATATTCAAGTGAAAGACACTGAAATATTTAAGGGAGCACATGGCGAAAAACCATATTGTCCGTCAGCATCTCAATTTCATTCAAGAGATTAAAGACAAAAAAATCCATCCTTAATAACTGGCTCCAGCGTGACCTCTATTATTGGAAGGGTTTTATTGTCCAAAGAGGGTCTGTCACGTTGTCTTCCCTGCTCTATCCCTATTTGTAGCTGATCAGACCACCCTGATAGCAACAAAACTTTCCAGACATTATATAGAAAAATAAACTAATTTAAGAAATCAATAATATCAAACAAAAGAGCTGATGGTGGGCTTGAAGTACTAGATTGAATTGCTATCAATAATACCTTTAAAGTAAACTGGATAAAAAAAAGATGCATGCTTAGCTCTGAATCTATAGGGTACTTAATTCCCTGTCATATTTTTATGAAAATGGCTTGTCTTCAATTTGTGGAAGTGCAACTACTCTCCAGCAAAATTACCCATCAAACTGTCCAAATTTCATGAACAAGCCCTTTTAGCCTGAAACTGTGTTATATCCACAACTTATCCCCACACAAAACACTTCTGTGGAACAACAAAGATATTGTTGTTAAAAAACAAGTCTTTGTTCTTCCCTAAGTGGTTTGAAATAATTATTATATTTGTGCTTGATTTATTTGAAAAAGGAAATATACTCTTATAGAAAGTTCTTGGAAACAAATACATTATAAAGAATTGAATTCTATATGCAAAGCAAAACCTTCAGGATTTACTCAATGAAATATAATTTGTATTTTGGAGAACGTCACGATTGATGCACAACTTGTTAGAAGGTTTCCCCCTGCTGGACAACAAATGTAATAATACATTCTTAAGATAACTTTTTAACTCCAAGAACAAGATCTCTCCTAGAGGGAAATTCTTCTGAAATGCATACATTACTGAAATTGAATGGAACAAAGTTTGGTTTCTCACTCACAAATTTTGTATATAAAATAAAGTTAGAGAAATTCACTTAAATCTTGCACAAAATATACCCTTGCAATAACTTGTCTAAATGCATGGATTTAGAGGACATATGCCTTTTCTGTGATAAAGGGGAAACTATTATACACATTTTTTACGAGTGTGACTCTGAAGTTGTTTAGGAGCAAGTAATTACATTATTTTCAAAAAGAAAGGAGGACCAAGGCACTCTTCATATAATTGATTAAAATGCCTTTATTAGTATGGCATGTTCAATAGAAACAATGTTTATAAAATCATCCAAAGTGATACGCTACTACGCCAAGTCTTTCCTGAGCCACCAGTCATAAGCTTTAAGAGATGTCCTACCCTAAAGGACAAATTAGTCCACAGTTATCTTCCGGGTGACTCTCAAAAAACTTGGCTTGGCCACAAACCCAAGGGCTCTTTTAAATGTAACCAGTGCAACCATTGCAGAAATATTGCACAGAAAAAGTATTTTGTTGATACAGCTTCCAAAATGGAGTATTACGTCAAGCATTTCATTAACTGCAAAACCACTCATGTCATCTATAGATTGGAATGTCCACAGTGCAAGGTGTTCTACATTGGACGGACAAAGAGACGCCTTCAAGATCGCCTAGCGGAACACAAGTACGCCATACGGGTAGGCAATGAAGACTACCCCATGGCAAGGCACTACAAGTCCTTACACCATGGCAACCCTGCCTCCCTACAAGCTATGGGTATTGATCATATCCCGGCCTCTATTAGAAAAGGGGACCGTCTTAAACAGTTAAACCAAATGGAAAGTTTTTGGATTTACAAACTACAGGCCACTAAATACCCGGGTTTAAATGAAGATATGGATTTCTCACCCTTCCTGTAGGGTTGTGATGGGTACATTTGCTGTCATCTAGTGGATATTTTGCTCAATTGCCCTCAGCTATGTTTAGACTCTTGTTGTTCATGTTTTGCTGTGTTCTAGTGTACTGTGGAATATATTGCTTTCTTATTCTTGACACTTCACCCAGACACATATAAGGTTAGAACTACCTTTCTATGTGTTCTGATACTTCTAGTTTGGAGTTACATTTATGATAACATAGCTACAGCATTTCACTTTAAAGTGTGTATACTATTGCTTACTAGGTGTGTCCAATTAATTTTAACCACTCCCCCTTCAAATTAGGGTTAATTGGAAAAGCTGTTAAACAGAGAACTTTGTATTATTTCTTTGTACACCCTGATGAAGGCCATGCAGCCGAAACGCGTCGGTTTTTTATAAAAATTGTTTCTATTGAACATGCCATACTAATAAAGGCATTTTAATCAATTATATGAAGAGTGCATTGGTCCTCCTTTCTTTTTGAAGACCAACTCACCCCTTTTACCAAAGAGCACCTTCTGTCTACCAACATTTACTATTGTGTACCTTAGTAGCGCTTCCCTTCCTCCTCTTTCTACTAATTACATTATTTATTTCATTAATAAGACCCATGTATTTACAATGAAATACGTAATACGTTATTATTCAAATAAAAACAAAACTACTGAATTAGTAGTTAATTTCTTCATTATCTGGTAAATTTTACATACACAAAAACAAATATTTTAAATATGTCCCCAAATGCAGTACATTTTTACTTCGTATTCATTGTATTCTTACAACTCTATGATAGGTCTATACAATTGTAACCCCAGACCTTTTTTTTTTAACTTTAGTTATTTTATGTTTCTTTAGAGAAAATACACATATAGTGATGTCCTATGTTTTTTGTTATTGTAATTTGAAATGTAATAAATACATTTTCAATCATGACTTAGATGCATTATGATTACATCATCCCCCGACCATTGCAGCTTAAGTCAATATCCCGAGTCAAACTTTGCAAATTATTTACTAAACAATATGATATTTTGGATGGCTATTTCTCTGGTCAGTTTTAGCATCATCTACAGCTCAATATCACTTAGCATCAACCAACCTCAAACATGACCGGCCTCAATATCCTACACTAACAGAACTGTAAGAGAACTGTCCTGATCCAACAACATGCTCCAAGACAATCACTCTTCTTGTCCACCCGCACACAGCGGTCATTCTTCCCGCCTGTAGTTTACATATTTAGTGATTTCAGCCCTCATCACGTGCTGGCATAAACCCAACCGTCCGCCCTATCCCTGCCCCTTGCACTAAAATAACTCTTTGTTTGTCTCTTCAGCTCCGTGTTCATTGGACTACATGTCGCCAGCAGACCCTTCTAAAACAACAAAAACGGTTGTTCAATGGAACAGAAACGTTTGCATATGACCTGGCCAAAGTTATGCTATACTACAAATCAATCGAGGGTAGAGAAGAGGGTGCCAATGCCTTCACTGTCTTAGATACACTTGAAAAGTTTAATACTTTATTACGTGTTATGAGCATGTATGAGAATTTAGAATGTCTTATAATGTTCTTTATAAAGGCTTAAAACAGACAGGTAGGCTATAACGCATGTGATGTAGTAATATCCATGTATTGTAAGACTTGTATTACTATCATTACATGGTGGTGTGCATAGATAGGCTGACAGCTGTATGGGTAGCCTCAAGGTGACATTTTCTAGACAAGATGCCCCCTGATGCTAAAAAGGGACTCAGGAGCTGACCGTTTGAGATACAGTATCAACATGAACCGATATCGGAGATATGGGATCAGGGCATTGTTGTCAAAGCACCATCAAGACATGTGGCACGCACCACAACCAATGATACAGCAGCAAAGGAATATTCTAGAAAGAAAGCGCACGCATTGTCCACATTGCCAAGGAGTGTGTAGCCTCGTAGTAATGAGCAAAATGTGTGGTTGAATTCGTCAAAAAGAATAGTCTTTGACCCTGACCTAGTAGCCTACATTAATTTACATTCCATGCATTCTGGGTTCAATAAAATAGTGACTTAAGTGCTCGACCTGCTTTTTCTTTTCTCCATCGCTTGTCCATTCTCTGCTTTTTTAGCACCCATTACGCATTCTCCAGGCTACAATTTAAAACGGGCGGTCATCACAAAAATGCACACTCACCATTCCCATTACGCTATATTGTAGCTACTGACAACATCAATCCACAAGTTGAGGATTTGAATGTGAGCCTGCTTCTTAGCGACAGTAGATATGTGTCTCTTCCTGCGTCAGTCCTTCCGATGTAGCGATAATTCGTATTTTGTCCTGCCGTATGCTCTGTTCTCCAGCAGTTAAGTGTAATGGCGCACAGGTGACTGAATAGGACAAGGTAGCTAGGCTTTATAAGCATCTACTCCGCTTCTTCCCCCTATGCCACGCCCTACACGTGTAATACACGTGTGACGTTTCGGATGGCTTCGGTCGCAACACGCCCATTGGTTATTGTTCTAATTTTAAAATACCGTATTGTTTTTAGGAACAAACTACTTTTGCATACTACTGTAAATGAACCTTTGTTTTTGTTTTCTAACAGGGGATTGGTTTGCCTCATGACGTTCAACCTGTTAGCCTACTTGGGTGGAAATTGCCAGAAAGAAACCCCACTTTGCCTAATTAACTGACTGGGCAGGAGATCCTGCTGGTTAATCAGCTTTAACAGTTGCATAATAACAGAACAATCTGGAAAATCACACTATTGGATATATGCACTTTTAAAACCCTTGTAATCTGCCTTCAAGGTGTTGAACTTCTCAGAAATGTGCATCCTCATTAAGCCTAGTCCTATTGCACAGGTGTCTGATGTCACAAGTCTGGCAATGTGACCCCACTCATACAAATCAAATCAAATGTATTTATATAGCCCTTCTTACATCAGCTGATATCTCAAAGTGCTGTACAGAAACCCAGCCTAAAACCCCAAACAGCAAGTAATGCAGGTGTAGAAGCACGGTGGCTAGGAAAAACTCCCTAGAAAGGCCAAAACCTAGGAAGAAACCTAGAGAGGAACCAGGCTATGAGGGGTGGCCAGTCCTCTTCTGGCCGTGCCGGGTGGAGATTATAACAGAACATGGCCAAGATGTTCAAATGTTCATAAATGACCAGCAGGGTCAAATAATAATAATCCCAGTAGTTGTCGAGGGTGCAACAAGTCAGCACCTCAAGAGTAAATGTCAGTTGGCTTTTCATAGTCGATCATTGAGAGTATCTCTACCGCTCCTGCTGTCTCTAGAGAGTTGAAAACAGCAGGTCTGGGACAGGTAGCACGTCCGGTGAACAGGTCAGGGTTCCATAGCCGCAGGCAGAACAGTTGAAACTGGGGCAGCAGCACAGCCAGGTGGACTGGGGAGAGCAAGGAGTCATCATGCCAGGTAGTCCTGAGGAATGGTCCTAGGGCTCAGGTCCTCCGAGAGAGAGAGAGAGAAAGAAAGAAAGAAAGAGAGAATTCGAGAGATCATACTTAAATTCACACAGGACACCGGATAAGACAGGAGAAATACTCCAGATATAACAGACTGACCCTAGCCCCCCGACACATAAACTACTGCAGCATAAATACTGGCGGCTGAGACAGGAGGGGTCGGGAGACACTGTGGCTCCACCCTCCAAACAGTCTTCAACTCGTGGATCTATCTAGAATGCAATGGCATAGCCTAATATGGGGAGATATTTGACATTGCTTTTATGTTTAATTATTAAAGTTATTTATAGTCTCAATAACACAATGCAGTGACCGCTGGGTCTTCCATTCAGTGCTTCCATCGTTTACATCAATTTACATTGTGAGGGGCTTCAATAGCCTACTTGGCCACAGAGGTAATCCTATATCAGCTAGTAGGCTAGCCTAGAAGAGACCTGGATAGGATACACAAGCATTTCAATATGCAATAACATCTGCTAAATATGTGTATGTGACCAATACAATTTGATTTGGATGAATTTATAGAAGATGAAGTCAGTGAATAGCTCCTGTCATTCTCTCTGATAAATAGGCTCTGTCTGTCTGATGTAGGATGAGACACATTAAAGACTACCAAAATTATACCTTCATCTCAATAGGTAGCCTACTGTACATGCAAGGATAAACCCTTCAGTTCTGCACACACAGAAGTGACAATATGCATTTGTTTTAGTATGGTGGAAGATGCACAAGATGGGTCTGGAGAAACCACCAAGGCTGTGTCACTGCTCACCTGTGAGAATGTAGGAGGAGCACAATGAAATGCAAATGCCTCAACAATGGGTATCGATCTACACAGACCCTGTAAACTACACACTGACACAGTCGCACAGTATCTTCATACAGGTGATGCTGGGACAACTAGGCCTGTGTCAATACATACCTGAGGTGATATCAGCAAAAATGCACTTAGAAGCTTTATATAAAGCTGAGCTCATGTTTTAATAAAATAGGCCTAATATTGAAACCTGAGAACCTGATAAGTACTAGAATTGGCTTTGATAAAAAATATTCAAATTAAATCAAAATCAAATCAAATGTTATTGGTCTCATGCACATAGCAGATGTGATTGCGGGTGTAGAGACATGCTGGCCCCACACATGTTTATCCACGCAACTAAGTTGTTTGCTTGTCTGCTGACGAGGACAGTAAATTTCCACTTGCTCATTTTTTTTGTTCGCGGAAATACATTTCCGCTTATTGACATATGAACTACGTTTCCCGTAATGCTTCTCGTTTCTGAATTTACGTACTTTTTGTAACAGGCTGTCATGCGCAGAAGTTTTGACCTACACAGTCGCAGGAGAACATGGCAGCTTTAGGACTCGGGCTGCAGGTATGACTTTCTAAAAACAAGAATGTTATGCGATCTGTGGCTCTGTTTTTAATTTGGGAATGTATTTAGATTATTAACAAGGACAAAACGGATCAATGTGCATTGTTTTGATATCGCGCAGAATGTGTTTTTAACACAGAATACGCGAGGCCTTGCATGCTGGCATGAACTTGACAAGCCCGCTGGCAAGCTAACGACACCCGGCTAATTTCATCAACATTGCTAGGTACCTGGCTGGATAGCTATCTACGTTTGTTGGGCATTTTCCTACGAACCGATGGCACTACTGTTAAATATTGGCCAACGCCCATAAGTCAGAGGTATTATTATCGCCATGCGAATGACATAACTTTACTGTAGAAAATGTGGTCAAGCTAACCAACGTTAACTTCCTACGGCACTCCAGACGTCACTTATGAAGATATTCATTGGTTGATTAGGATCTCTTTCCTTCTGCAGGTGCGTCAGTTCAGCACTTCAGTTCTTCGACAAGCTTTGATCAGGGTAAGAATGAATGAAGTACTGCCCATGTCCTCTGATCAGTGTAATATTAAGTCAATGACGACTCGTGTTTTTTGGTAATGATGTTAACGCACGCCACAGCTTGAGTAATGTCATTGGCTCTGTGATTAAAGTACATGGTTGTTTTATATCTTATTTGTGTGTCCGTTTTCTATTCTAGCCCCCCATCGACGTGTATGGGGTCGGAGGCCGCTATGCCACAGCCCTGTTCTCTGCTGCCAGCAAGCAGAAGAAACTGGAACAAGTAGAGAAGGAGATGGGCACATTGTCAGTAAGTTATCCACTGCACCTCTCTCCTGTCTTAGTCCTCAGTCTGGCCACAAGTATGTAATGTATATACACTCTTTTAACTTGGGCAGGGCTATTCAACTCTTACCCAACGAGGTACGGAGCCTGTTGGTTTTCTGTTCTACCTGATGATTAATGGCACCCACCTGGTTTCCCAGGTCTTAATCAGTCCCATATTAAGGAAATATGAAAATACACAGTGGAGCTGGCTTCAAGGTCCAGAGTTGAGTTTGAGGGAACTGTGTTACCATTATATAACTAGGCAAGTCAGTTAAGAGCAAGTTCTTATTTAAAATGATGGCCTACACCGGCCAAACACAGACGACGCTGGGCCAATTGTGCGCCGCCCTACGGAACTCCCAATCACAGCCAGTTGTGGGAAACCATACATTTGTCTGTTTGTCTGTTGCCACAATATACTTTTTGAACAGCTTCCTTTCTCTTTCTGTCTTTTCCTTCTCCGTCAGTCTCTGATCAGGGACCCCAAGCTGTCCAGTATCGTGATGAACCCCCATGTCAAGCGCAGCCTCAAGCTGAAGTACTTCGGTGCCGCCATGACTAAGGCAAATCTCTCCCCAATCACAGTTAACCTCATCAGTGAGTTGCCCAGCCTTACTAAGTTATACTGCACATGCCACTCTTGTTCTGGAGACTGCTGTTGTGTAAGAAAATTAAATGGGGCAGGTTTGTGGAGGATAACGTTGTTCTGCTGTCAAGACTCATCTACCAAACTACTGCTAGTCTTCCTTTCCGTGTTTTCTGTCCCTCTTGAACGTTTGAAACGTTAAAATGGAAAAATCAATATGGATGTCACGCCATACCTTTTGATCGGCTAGTTGTAATCATGAATATAAAGTAAATCAAATCAAATCAAATGTATTTATATAGCCCTTCGTACATCAGCTGAAATCTCAAAGTGCTGTACAGAAACCCAGCCTAAAACCCCAAACAGCAAGCAATGCATGTGAAAGAAGCACGGTGGCTGGGAAAAACTCCCTAGGAAAAACTCCTGAGAAAGGCCAAAAACCTAGGAAGAAACCTAGAGAGGAACCAGGCTATGAGGGGTGGCCAGTCCTCTTCTGGCTGTGCCGGGTGGATATTATAACAGAACATGGTCAAGATGTTAAAATGTTCGTAAATGACCAGCATGGTCAAATAATAATAATCAGAGTAGTTGTCGAGGGTGCAACAAGCACGTCCGGTGAACAGGTCAGGGTTCCGTAGCCGCAGGCAGAACAGTTGAAACTGGAGCAGCAGCATGGCCAGGAATGTCAGCTAAGATTATTAGTATGGTGATCTTAATTAGCTACAAGTGATCTTAATTAGCTAGTGATGCAAATGAGAGAGTAGGAAAGAGTCCTTTAAGAGTATTTTGGCTATTGTTATGACAACATCCTCACCCTTACTAATGTTAGTTCATGCAAATGATGATGCAAATGCAATTAGTGAAAATGTTAGTTAGTTGTGTCTACTGGCTAGGCAAACGTGGTTTCATTGTCCTCCTCTCTCCTCCTCAGCTGTGTTGGCAGATAATGGCCGCCTGACCTTGACCGCAGATGTCATTGGTGCCTTTGCAAAAATGATGAGCGCTCACCGTGGCGAGGTCATCTGCACTGTCACCACAGCACATGTACGGTGACACACATACACACACTTGTTGTATATGGCATGGGTTCTCAGTGGGGTTGTACTACAGGGGTTCCACGGCCAAGATCACAAAATATGTACCGTACCAGTCAAAAGTTTGGAAACACCTACTGATTCCAGGGTTTTTCTTTATTTTTACTAATTTCTACATTGTAGAATAATATTGAAGACATCAAAACTATGAAATAACCCACATGGAATCATGTACCGTAATTTCCGGACTATAAGCCGCTACTTTTTTCCCACGCTTTGAACCTCGCGGCTTAAACAATGACGCGGCTAATATATGGATTTTTCCCGCTTTCAAAAAAAACAAAAAAATAAACATTCTGTGACGTGCTCAGTTTTTTGGCGGCATGAAGCTTTCATTAGACCAATGAAATTGCCGAACGGGTTAAGGTCAAATAACTTTTTTGTTTACTGTTTAGATTAAATCGAGCGCGCTCAAACTTCCCATCATTCTGATTACGGTAGTCATTTTGTCACCCTCATCATGGCAAAGACACGGAGAAATGCATATGATGCAGCTTTCAAGTTGAAGGCGATTGATCTGGCTGTTGGAAAAGGAAAGCTGCTGCACGGGAGCTTGGTCTGGAGCAATGACTTTCTTGGTAGGCTACTGTTTACTGCTAATTTTTTTATTTTTTGTTACAAGCCGTGTTTCGTTAAAGCCTGTGTAAAGTTCATTTGTTTCAATGTACCGGTAGGCACCTGCGGCTTATAGACATGTGCGGCTTATTTATGTTCAAAATAGTATATATTTTTTAATTCAGTGTGTGCGGCTTATATTCAGGTGCACTTAATAGTCCGGAATTTACGGTAGTAAGCAAAAAAGTGTTAAATCAAAATATATTTTATATTTGAGATTCTTCAAAGTATCCGCCCTTTGCCTTGATGACAGCTTTGCACACTTTTGCCATTCTCTCATTTACATACTTAAAAAAAAAGAAGATTACTAACAACAGATTAAACAAAGTTTTGTCCATGTGATCTGTGGAATAATTTGACGGTATAATACAATACATTGTAATGTTATTAGGCCTAATCTACAATTATTGTATGCCAATGCAGCTGTTTCTATCACAATATCAAATCAGTCATTTCTGGGTAACAATTAAGTACCTTACTGTGATTAATTAAAAACAAAGTGGTCAAAAAGAAACAAATAGCTTCTTAGAAAATATCAATTTCTCAAGCAAGAATTTTGACAGGACCAGTGTTCCCTCCATTTTTGGGGGGGGGGGGGGGGCACTGAGCAAATTTCAGGTCTACCGGGTGCAAACTTAAACGTTGTGAAAATTCTGTGCAACTTCTGGCGTACGTTTGTGAACACTGAGGCTGTACCCGCTTTAAATTAGTTTTCACAATGGCCATGTAGACAGCTGTGGCTATTTGATCATATTGTAGGCCTAACAGTTTAACATGGATATAGCTGTTCTATCATTCAGCCTACAGTAGCAGCCAATGTCTGGTGTTCAATGTAGGCCAACATTGCATGAGACTTTGGAGAAGAAAAAACATGCAGGGCTTGACCGTAACCTGTTTATCCACTTGTCCTTCAGACAAGGTGACTGAAAATGTTGTTTGATGCTAGAAACCACTTTACAAAATAAAATGCATTATTATTCCCATTCCCTTATTAGAGAATCAGACAAATTATGCTACCCTCAGCTTATTCAAGCCTAAGTAGCCAATAGGCAATCTCAAAATATAGCACTGCCCCTTTAAGACAAACAAAAAAACCTCTTTACCTGACTCGCTTTTCTAGAACTGTACACGTTTTGTGCTCTTGTAGGAAGCAATCACGACCCTATTGCTGATCTAGAACTGGGCTAATAACTCACTATCAGGTGCACCTACCACCAACAGCCCGAGACAAATAAAAAAAGTTTGGCGATCGACTAGGAATGCCTTGGTAACCACTGCTCTAGAAAGTTGAATCCAGTTCAATCTCGTGCTTCTCTCTGTTGGCTAATATTTCTGCACATTATTATTCCAACCTCATAGTGTGGAAATGTATATAAAACACAGGAAAATCATGTTTGTCTTTAACCCTGAGCAACATGGGTCTGGCAGGCTCACAGCGGTATTGGTATCCACAGTACTCCACCAATTATACATTTTGGTATGTACAGCTCAATACTTATTGTATTCCTAATTTTGTTTTTTAATCAAAAATGCACAGCCGGCCCGCTCACTAAGTGGGATTAGGCGTCCGCCTATGGCGGCAGATTGACGAGGGTGGCATTTTCTGAGTTAAACTGACCAAGACACCACATAAATAAAACCCAAAACAATGACAATTTCTCTCAACCAGTGGCATATGGGCTTTTTAGGGGTGCAAAATATTTTGCTTGTCCAATCCCAGCTCGCTTCTTAAAGGTGCTGTTGGCGAGACGCATCGCTGCGGCACACCACCAACATTCCATCCAAAAAAATGATCTAACATAAATTATGTAGCAGATATATGATATCAGAGTATATGGCCTTTTCTGTAGCTTACAGGCAGGATGTAAAATCTGACAGTCCTTGTATACAGTTTTTATCTCACATGAGATATTCAGATTATTATATATTTTTTACCTTTATTTAACTAGGCAAGTCAGTTAAGAACAAATTCTAATTTACAATGACAGCCTAGGAACAGGTTAACTGCCTTGTTCAGGACCAGAACGACAGATTTTTACCTTGTCAGTTCGGGGATTCGATCCACCAACCTTCTGGTTACTGGCCCAACGCTCTAACCACTAGGCTACCTGCCGCCCCGTTATGAGGGCGTCCCTGAGGAGTTTATCACAAAAGGGGTCCCCGGCCCCCAAAAGTTTGAGAACCCCTGGTATATGGTTGTCAATCCAAGTTACATATCAGTTATTGTAGCATTTGATTTGATATTTTTGTTTGTGTGTATAACAGCCCCTGGATGAGGCTAACCTGGCAGATCTGAAGGTGGCTCTGAACGGCTTCCTGACAAAGGGAGAGACTCTCATACTAGAGACCAAGGTGAGGCCATACTCAATTCGTGCCCTCTGTGGCACAATAAGGATTTTCAGTCATCTACCATCAATTTACGGTAGATGCAATGGTTTAAGACTGTAAGGCTAGCACAAAACAAGAAAATGCTGATATCCAGTCGCATACATTGCTATGGTGTCGACTGGTGCTTTAACTTCCTGTGTTATTTTGCTTTTCCCTCCAGTCTGACACCTCCATCCTGGGCGGTATGATTGTCAGCATTGGGGATAAGTATGTGGACATGTCCACCAAGACAAAGATCCACAAATTGACCAAGATCATCAGAGATAGTTAAGTCTGTCTCGTCCAGCTGGGCATGGGGATGTTTCTCTTCTTTCTGCAACCTATACAGCGCTATGTCCGCTAAGATCCTGTCTAGTTGTTCATAATAAAATATTCTGTAACATATACTTTGTATTTGAAATGTCTTTATTTCTGTGTCCATGCAGACTGATTGTTGCTGGTGGAGGGAATATCAAAAGCCTGTTTTTATCAGCTTAGATACAGTGCCTTCGGAAAGTATTCAGACTCCTTGACTTTTTCCACGTTACATTACAACCTTATTTTAAATTTTAAATGTTTTTTTTCCCTCATCAATCTACACACAACACCCTATAATGACAAAGCAAGTAAATAAACTGAAATAATACATTTACATAATTATTCAGACCCTTTACTCAGTACTTTCTTGAAGCACCTTTGGCAGCGATTGAGTCTTCTTGGGTATGACACTACAAACTTGGCACACCTGTATTTGGGGAGTTTCTCCAATTCTTCTCTGCAAATCCTCTCAAGCTCTGACTGGTTGGATGTGGAGTGTTGCTGCACAGCTATTTTCAGGTCTCTCCATAGATGTTCAAGTCCAGGCTCTTGCTGGGCCACATAAGGGCATTCAGAGACTTGTCCCGAAGCCACTCCTGCATTGTCTTGGCTGTGTGCTTAGGGTTGTCCTTTTGGAAGGAGAACCTTCGCCCCAGTCTGAGGTCCTGAGCGCTCTGGAGAAGGTTTTCATCAAGGATCTCTACTTTGCTCTGTTCATCTTTCCCTCAATCCTGACTAGTCTTCCAGTCCCTGCTGCTGAAAAACATTGCCACAGGAAGACGCTGCCACCACCATTCTTTGTATGGATGGTGCCAGGTTTCCTCCAGACCTGACGCTTAGCAAAGAGTTTAATCTTTGTTTCATAAGACCAGATAATCTTGTTTCTTTAAATGCCTTTTGGCGATCTCCAAGCGAGCTCTCGTGCCTTTTACTGAGGAGTGGCTCCCGTCTGGCCAATCTACCATAAAGGCCTGATTGGTGGCGTGCTGCAGAGATGGTTGACCTGGAAGGTTCTCCCATCCACAGAGGAACTCTAGAGCTCTGTCAGAGTGACCATTGGGTTCTTGGTCACCTCCCTGACCAAGGCCCTTCTCCCCCAATTGCTCAGTTTGGCTGGGCGGCCAGCTCTAGGAAAAGTCTTGGTGGTTCCAAACTTCTTCCATTTAAGAATGATGGAGGCCACTGTTCTTGGGGACCTTATATGCTGCAGGCATGTTTTGATACCCCTCCCCAGATCTGTTGCTCAACACAATCCATTCTCGGAGCTCGACCGACAATTCCTTCGATCTCATGGTTTGGTTTTTACTCTGACATGCACTGGCAACTGTGGGACCTTATATAGACAGGTGTGTGCCTTTCCAAATCATGTCCAATCAATTGAGTTTACCACAGGTGGACTCCAAGTTGTAGAAGCATATCAAGGATGATCAATTGAAACAGGATGCACCAGAGCTGAACTTCGAGTCTCATAGCAAAGGCTCTGAATACTTATGTAAATAAGGTATTTCTGTTTTTTCTTTTTAATATATTTACCAAAATGTCTAAACTGTATCACCTTGTCAGTGTGGGGTATTATGTGTAAATAATAAAATGTCCTCAGCAATATAATCCATTTTAGAATGAGCCTGTAATGTAACAATTTGGAAAAAGTAAATGGGTCTGAATACTTTTCGAAGGCACTGTAATTTATGATGCTTGAATAACCAGTCTATCAGACCAGTGCCATTGAGCAAACGTGTTGAAACACACTGCATACATTCTTTTTTTGTCTGTAGTGGCAAAACATGAGATTCACTTTTCAGTGTTGCTGTCGGCAACGTTGGATGAAATCTAATGAGCTGCGTGTCCATTTACTCCACATTCATGTCAGTTTTAAGGTTGCTACATGTAAAGTCAAAAGTGCAAAGCACACAAATGGATAAGAACATTGTTACATGCAGTTGTCCATCTGATTGAGATTACCAGTACAGACAGGTCTTGCCCCTGCAAAAATAATTTATTTTTCTGTGTGGCCAATCAATGGCTATGCCTGGCTGTTCTATATTCTCCCCTACCTTACGTATGTAAAATAGGTAGCCTTTTTCATTCGATGAGGTGGATGGGCCAGTATCAACTAATTACTAGATACATTTTTTGATCTGTAATTCTGTTTTTCTATTTCCTCTGAGACGCAGTTCAGTGAAACTGCTACTGAACATTAGTTGTGTTGAATAGCCAGGATTATTCCCAAATACTGTACGCATGAACTGCTGATACATCTATCTATGGTGTGAGTTGTGTGTTTGCATGCTGAACTGCATCAGTGAGATTCAGGGGCAGGACCGTGAGTGTGCAATTTTTTTCCCCTTGAGGTCAGTCAACCTGACCTGCAGGTTGAAGATGGCACCGGAAGAAATGGCAGCCGTTTTACGGGCGCCTAACCAATTGTATTGTTATGTGGGGTTTTTTCGCATTATTTGTAACTTATTTTGTACGTAATGTATCTGCCACCGTATCCTACGGCAAAAAAGAGCCTCTGGATATCAGGACAGCAATCACTCACCTCAGATTAGACAAAGATTTTTTCTTCAACAAGCAGGACGCACAGGATATGCATAAGACACCTGACAAGGCCAATATCCCCGCCATTGGCAGGAGAAAGAAATGCAGGTATAGAGGACACAGGGCGGGGTGCGTTTTAATAAGGATACACCAACGGTGAGTGGGAAATCTGACTTTACCATCAATATTACTTGCCAACGTACAATCATTTGACAATAAATTAAAAGAGGTACGATCACAAATATCCAACCAACGGGACATCAAAAACTGTAATATCTTATGTTTCACTGAATCGTGGCTGAATGACGACATGGATAACATTCAGCTGGTGGGATATACGCTGCACCGGCTAGATAGAACAGCACACTCCGGTAAGACAAGGGTGGGCGGTCTGTGTATGTTTATAAACAGCTGGTGCACAATATCTAAGGAAGTCTCTAGATTTTGTTCGCCTGAAGTAGAGTATCTCATGATAAGCTGTAGACCACACTATTTGCCAAGAGAGTTTTCATCTATATTTCTCGTGACTGTTTATTTACAACCACAGACGGATGCTGGCACTAAGACCGCAGTCAGCAAACAGGAAAACGCCCACCCAGAGGCGGCACTCCTAATGGCCTGGGACTTTAATGCAAGGAAATTGAAATCAGTCTTGCCTAATTTCTATCCACATGTTAAATGTGCAACCAGAGGGGAAAACAAATCTATATCACCTTTACTCCACAAACAGAGACGCGTACAAAGCTCCCCCCCCCCCCTTTGGCAAATCTGACCATAATTCCATCGTCCTGATTCCTGCTTACAAGCAAAAATTAAGTAGGAAGCACCAGTGACTCGATCAATAAAAACAGTGGTCGGATGACGCAGATGCTAAGCTACAGGACTGTTTTCCTAGTACAGACTGGAATATGTTCTGGGATTCCTCCAATGGCTTTGAGGAGTACACCACTTCAGTCACTGGCTTCATCAATAAGTGCATCGATGACGTCGTCCCCACAGTGACTGTACGTACATACCCCAACCAGAAACCATGGATTACAGGCAATATCCGCACTGAGCTGCTGCCGTAAAGAAGTGGGACTCTAACCCAGACGCTCATAAGAAATCCAGCTACGCCCTCAGACAAACCCTCAAACAGGAAAGCACCAATACAGGACTAAGATTGAATCGTACTACACCGGCTCCGACGCTTGTCGGATGTGGCAGGGCCTGCAAACTATTACAGACTACAAAGGTAAGCACAGCCGCGAGCTGCCCAGTGACAGGAGCCTACCACATGAGCTAAATCACTTCTATGCTCGCTTTGAGGCAAGCAACACTGAGGCATGCATGAGAGCATCAGCTGTTCTGGACGACTGCGTGATCACGCTCTCTGCAACCGATGTAAGTAAGACATTTAAACATTCACAAGGCCGATGGGCCAGACGGATAACCATGACGGGTGCTCCGGGCATGTGCTGACCAACTGGCAGGTGTCTTCACTGACATTTTCAACATGTCCCTGATTGAGTCTGTAATACTAACATGTTTCAAGCAGATCACCATAGTCCCTGTGCCCAAGAACACTAAGGTAACCTGCCTAAATGACTACAGACCCGTAGCACTCACGTCCGTAGCCATGAAGTGCTTTGAAAGGCTGGTCATGGCTCACATGCACACCATTATCCCAGAAACCCTAGACCCACTCCAATATGCATACCGCCCCAACAGATCCACAGATGATGCAATCTCTATTGCACTCCAAACTGCCCTTTCACACCTGGACAAAAGGACCACCTACGTGAGAATGCTATTCATTGACTATATCTCAGCGTTCAACACCATAGTGCCCTCAAAGCTCATCACTAAGCTAAGGATCCTGGGACTAAACACCTCCCTCTGCAACTGGATCCTGGACTTTCTGACGGGCCGCCCCCAGGTGGTAAGGGAAGGTAACAACACAACTGCCACGCTGATCCTCAAAACTGGAGCCTCTCAGGGATGCGTGCTCAGTCCCCTCCTGTACTCCCTGTTCACTCATGATTGCTTGGCCAGGCACGACTCCAACACCATCATTAAGTTTGCAGATGACACAACAGTGGTAGGCTTGATCACTGACAACGACAAGACAGCCTATAGGGAGGAGGTCAGAGACCTGGACATGTGGTGCCAGAATAACAACCTCTCCCTCAACGTAATCAAGACAAAGGAGATGATTGTTGACTACAGTAAAAGGAGGACCGAGCACGCCCCCATTCTCATGCATGGGGCTGTAGTGGAGCAGGTTGAGAGCTTCAAGTTCCTTGGTGTCCACATCACCAACAAACTAGAATGGTCCAAACACCAAGAAAGTCATGAAGAGGGAACGACAAAGCCTTTTGCCCCTCAGGAAACTAAAAAGATTTGACATGGGTCCTCAGATCCTCAAAAGGTTCTACAGCTGCAACATCGAGGGCATCCCGACTGGTTGCATCACTGCCTGGTACGACAACTGCTCATCCTTCGACCACAAGGCACTTTAGAGGGTAGTGCGTACGGCCCAGTACATGACTGGGGCTAAGCTGCCTGCCATCCAGGACCTCTATGCCAGGCGATGTCAGAGGAAGGCCCTAAAAATTGTCAAAGACTCCAGCCACCTCACCCATAGACTCTGCTACCGCACGGCATTCAGTAGCGGAGCGCAAAGTCTTGGACCAAAATACTTCTTAACAGCGTCTACTATGGATTGTGGACTATGCAATGCCAAGTGTGTGCAAAGCTGTCATCAAGGCAAAGGGTGGGTACATTGAAGAATCGCAAATATAAAATATATTTTGATTTGTTTAACACTTTTTTGGTTAATACATCATTTCATTTGTGTTATTTCATAGTGTTGATGTCTTAATTGTTATTCTACAATGTAGAAATAGTAAAAATAAAGAAAAAACATTGAACGAGTAGGTGTGTCCAAACTTTTGACTTGTACTGTATGTTGCATGTTATGTCTTGAATCTTGATCTCAGTTGTTCCTTCCTGTCATGACCAGCACCTTGAAGAAATCAAATGCTCGGGCAGGGCTTCTACTTCTCTGACTGTTGTGTTGAAAGATACTGTAAGTTGCTGTTCATAATTGATTATTAATGTATCTTTCTTTTGACATAAAACTCCCACTTTTGAGATAAAACTCCCACTTTGGGTTTATAAGAGAGGTTGGGGATGGAGGGGGAAGGGGTGGGGGTGGGTGGGAGGAAGGAATGAGGAAGAAGATTTGGGGGAGATAAGAGGGAGAAACAGTGCGAGCTTGTTAGCTGAAAAAGTACGGTGACATTTTGTCACATTCTAGACCTCCGCTCATTCAAGAGAATATGCTCTGCCACTTCTAGGTGTATCAATCCATACTGTGCTAGCTGCAAAGACGGTGGTGTGCTCCATACTACGTTGTAACAGTTTATACATTCACACTGGTAAGTGATATATCTGAATATAAATGGTTCTTTATTCACAGGTGTAAATTAATTATAATCTGCACTGTTTAAATTGCTCAGGGTGTACATTTTAATGTATGTTTAGATTATGTGGATATGATGGATTTTTTCAAATCTATTTTACGGTGTGCCAGCTAATGTTCGAGACCAGCACCAAAACAACTGATTAAACTACCAAATCAACCTTGATGTGTTGAATTAGGCATGCTAGCCCTGTGCTGGAGCAACATACCTTTCATTTATATTGGCGACATGTTAAATACATGTTAATGTATTGTGAATTGTATGTTTACCGGTAGCTCAGACTAGCCCTCAAATTCAAATGTGCACCTTGAAGCCAGTTCCATAGATGTTTTTATTTTATTCTTCCCCTCTAATCAGGGACAAGTTTAGACCTGGGAAGCCAGTTGTGTGCAATTCATTATCAGGTAGAACAGACCTCATAGGGTTAAGATTTGAATACCCCTGCTCTATAACTTTCTGAATCTATAGCTTTTTATTTTTCTCTCTCTGAGGTGATGTCTGGTCCACAGGTGGTTCTGGTCACTGGCTCCACGCGTGGCCTGGGGTTAGCCATAGTGCAGACGTTGTGCCAGGGCTTTAAAGGAGATGTGTATCTGAGTGCCCGGGACATCCAGAGGGGGGCCATGGTTGTCGAGGATCTGCAGAGGGAGGGACTCAAGCCCAGACTCCTCCAGCTGGACATCACAGACCCGGTCAGCATCCAGGCGGCCCGGCAGCATTTCATGAAGGAGTACGGGGGTCTGGATGTGCTGATCAACAACGCAGGCATCGCCCCAAAACGTAACTACACATTAATGTTACACAAACACACACCATAAGTCTATGACACACTAGCAATACACAGCTGATTCAAATAATCAAAGCTTAATGATGAGTTGGTTATTTGAATCAGCTGTGTTGTGCTCGGGCAAAAAACTAAACTAGCCCCAGGACCGAGTTTGGGAACACTGCAATAAGAGTATTGTGTGTTAGCTGGCCTGGGATGCAGTGCCATTTAAAGTGAACTAATAGCTCCCTCTATGTCCAGGAGGTGACCCTGCATCCATTGGCAGCCAAGCAGAACGCATTCTCCAAACCAACTTCTTCGCCACCAGAGACATGTGCAATGAATTTCTCCCTCTCCTGAAGAAAGATGGTAAACCCTTGTTTCATGGGGGGAAACTATCACTGATTTGGTAGTGTACCCCGTGATCATTTTTTATTATACGATGGGTGGGTCTAATCCTGAATACTGATTGGTTAAAACTGCATTCCTGCCGGTGTCTATTCCACAAGTTACCAAAGGCTACATCTAAATATATTACCTTAAAATGCCTATTTATCTGTTACATCTGACTGCTCAATCCACTATCTCTCCGACACTTGAAACATTGTTTCAATATTCAAATTCGATTTCCAGCTGTCCAGTAGTAATGAACGTGTTGGGAGTCGGGAGGAGACAGACAGGCAGGCAGCGTTTCTCAGCCAGTCGAAATCATGAATCAGCTGGCATTATTTTTATGGATATATACAAAGAAATATCAGTTGGAAAAAAAGGTAAAACGAAACGAAGTGCAGCTAGTTTTTAGTCTTTCCAGCTTCCGTTTGAAGTCATAGTGTTATCTGTGTTGTTGGCTAGCTCCTCTGAATAAAAGTGTTCCTGTGTGGCTCAGTTGGTAGAGCATGGTGTTTGCAACGCCAGGGTTGTGGGTTCGATTCCCACGGGGGACCAGTACGGGAAAAAACGATATATGTGTAACCGATGTGAAATGGCTAGTTAGTTAGCGGTGATTCGCGCTAATAGTGTTTCAATCGGTGACGTCACTCGCTCTGAGACCTGAAGTAGGGTTTCCCCTTGCGTTGCAAGGGCCGTGGCTCTTGTGGCGCGATGGGTAACGATGCTTCGTGGGGTGTCAGTTGTTGATGTGCGCAAGGGTCCCTGGTTCGAGCCCGGGTTGGGGCGAAGAGAGGGACGGAACCTACACTGTTACATATGCAATGTTACATATGCATTCACTACTGTAAGTCGTTCTGGATAAGAGCGTCTGCTAAATGACTAAAATGTAAATGTCTTCTGACGAGTGAGCACATTTTCTATGCCAGCCGATATTAGCTCATTGTTATGGATGTATCCAATGTCACTGGAAAACAGCTTAAACAAATGCGGCTACTTTGCTGTTATTCTGTTATACTTTTTGACGTGACTGTAAATTAGCCGTAGTTAGTTAGATAGCAAGCAAGGCATAAGAATGTTGCCAGTCAGTATGGCAATAGAACATTTAGAGCGAACGACAGGGTCGCGTCCATAGATACAGAACAAAAAGACGGAACGACTTGGTTGTATCTCTGGCAACAGAACGAACGACCAGCAGACTTGGGTAGCAAGCCTAGATTTGTGTCGGGACTATATCTTGTGGAATAGTATTGTAATGAAACAGCAGGGAGCAGGCCTCGAACCCTAGACCTTCTAGCCCGAAGTCCGGCGCGCTATCGACCGTGCCGCAAAAGCATGCTCGAGCGGCACAGTCGATTTCCGCGTTTATAAACCCAGGGTCGTCACAGTATGAATAAATTCATCAAAATAACGTTTTTAATTAAAATATATCAATCGTTATTTTAATGTATTGCTAACCCGTTGTATAAAAGTGATAATGCCCTCGAAGCCGTTGTTTGGAGAATATATTGGCGCGGTTTGCCGGCCTGAGACGAACAACACCCGTGCCAATATATCCTCCAAATACCGGCTTCTCGGGCATTATCACTTAAGTATACAATGGGTGGGTCTAAAACCGCATTCCAGCCGGTGTCTATTCCACGAGTTACCACCGGCAAAATCTATGACTTTAAAATGCTTATTTACTCTGTTCCATCTGACTGCGCAATCCACTGTCTCATCACCCCAGCCAGGCACTTTATAAACGTGATCTCCACTATAAAAAGCATCTAGACATTATCTCGACTTCGTTTTGGGCCTAACAACACCCATGCCAAATCACTTAATTAATCTCCATATGATTTTTCCTTTAACTTAACTGTCTGTCTGTCTGTTATAGGAAGGATAGTGAATGTTGCCAGCATCGTGGGCTATATCACCCTCTATATGTGTTCTCCGGACCTCCAGGCCAGGCTCTGCAGTGATGACATCACAGAGGAGGAGCTAGTGGCTCTGATGAAGCGCTTTGTTGCCGAGGCCAAAGCTGGAGACCACATCAACAAGGGCTGGCCAAATTCTGTCTATGGGGTGTCCAAAATAGGCCTGATGGCCCTTACCCGGATCCAGGCACGCAGGCTAAGAAGAGAGATGCCCCAGAGAGGGATTCTGATAAACTCCTGCTGCCCGGGCTGGGTGAAGTCTGACATGACCTATCCCAACGGGACCAAGACACCTGCGGAGGGGGCTGACACACCTGTGTACCTGGCGCTGTTGCCTCCAGCAACACAGGAGCCCCAGGGGGAGTTTGTGGTGGATAGACAGGTACAGGTATGGGCAGGGTCACCAACAGGTGCAACAGTGGATGAGGGACCCTGACTTAGGACCCTCTCATCTGCTGCTATAATATATACACGTTACTGCCAAAATAAAGGAAACAGCAACATAAAGTGTCTTAGTAGGATGTAGGCCTACCGTGAGTCAGAACAGCTTCACTGCACCTTGCCATATATGTCTGGAACTCTATCGGAGGTGTGCGACACAAATCCTTCCTTGAGAAATTCCATTATTTCGTGCTTTGTTGAAGGTGGTGGAAAACGCTCTCAGGCACCGCTCCAGAATCTCCCATAAGTGTTCAATTGGATTGAGATCTGGTGATCTGGTGAGCATATGGTTTACATCGTTTTCATGCTCATCAAACCATTTAAGTGACCACTCCTGCCCTGTGGATAGGGGCAGTGGCGTAGGCCTGGGTGGGCGCAAGTCCAACCAATCAGATTGAGCAAAACATTTTAATAATATTTTACAAATGGGACATTATTTTTCTTTTTACCTAAGCACAGTACTTGACCTGGGCAGGAACTCACCCGGAACTGAGTACCGGCACCTCAAATTTTCTTCTGCTTGAGTTCCTTCACCTCCTATAGAATATTAGCACAAAAGTATTGAGGAGTTCACTTAAATATAAATAGTACCTGCACCCAAAATGAGTACCGGCACTTATTTCAGTACAAGTCAAGCACTGGTCTAAACATGCATACACCATCAGATAGAATTCATAGCAAGCAGTAGGGAGGGGGTGGGACATCGAAAGGGATATTTATATTAATAATAATATATTTTATTTGGCAGATGCTTTTCAGGACACTCAAGGACATCTTACATAAAATCGAGTGCTGTACTAAAATCTTTTTTAATTTAGGCCTATATAATGAATTTGAATTATTATTGATTATTTACTGTTAAACTAATTCAACAAAAACTAAACAATCAGCTTATCAATTTCTAAATAAAGAGTGTGTTGCATCACTTCATACTGATACCATGTGCGGTAAACAGTAGCTATTGCTGTGTTGGCAAGGCTACACTGTGTAGGCTACTCACTGTTAGCTAGCTAAGACTCACTAGTCAACTTAGCTAGCAAAAACAAGTTAAAATGGCCAAACAAAGCTCAGTGTAATTTTTTTTTAAAGAGACCGTGCATAGAAGAGGATGTTGGAGAATTTGCCAAGTTATTTGATATCAGTGATTTTGCCATGAAGGCCGGCCAGTCCCCCTATATCAATCAC